>NC_089181.1:317500-388984 GCF_947507565.1 Oscarella lobularis | reverse complement strand
GTAGCTATTTCTTTCCACTTGCCTTTGTTGTCTTGAATAAGTTTCTCTCTAATTTCTGGAACCTTAATTAACAGCGTTTCCTCCACTACTAGAATCAGAAGGGAGGAGGGATTCTTTTGTCTACCTGCTCCAATATGAGCTCTTCTCTGGGCGGGGGAATGTCTAGGACAGCAAGATGCTCCAGATATCTTTGCAAGTCTCTCAGTACTGGAATTTGGTCGAGCAGCACTTCATTCAGTTTTCCTCGCAGCTTAATCAGAAGCGTGTAGTGAAGTAAATGAAAAGGGAAGTGCCATTACTTTCAATACAATCGCTTTTCTGTGATCGCTGTAGTTGTACTTTCGTTGGCACTCGGGATCCATGAGCAAGTGATGAAGTGCCAGCCACACCTTGAAAAAGATGAATTTGCTGAGGAAAGAAGAGACGTCTTTGTGCTACCTGCGCTTCTGTCTTCGTAACTGCCATAGTTTCTCTCTCGTGGACGGGACACCACTTGGCTTCAGTGTACCTGACAATTTTTCCGTCTTTCGTTTGGTGAGTCCAAGGTGGTTTGTCCACGAGTTCAACCAGACAGGAAATAATGTCTGGAAAAAAGAGTCTATCTTCCATTATAGCATTGCTATTTGCCCATACCGTGGGTATTTAGTAATCGCGTAGCGATGCTCACAGGCAAGCTATAATAAGATGATTTTTATTTAATCATTGTGCACGTAGAAGACCCACTGCTGCTCCACTACCTTGATAAATTACTGATTATGTAACGTAGGATTGAAACAGCTTTGACTGTCACTTGAAACCATATCTGTTTGTATTGCCTTTTCAGTTCCTAAACGATTAGCAATCAAGTTCACTGTAGTATTGATCAGAGAAGGCTCACGTCAATTCCGGAAATAGATTCCTTGGAAGCGCGTTCATTCTCGTCATAAAAGCATTCTCCATCATTATGTCTACAAAGTTCAATTAAGAAAACTCGACTCTTTTGTATACGGTATACCGAGATGCCAATGTGATGATTCGAGAGGAGCAGTATTCTGCCAAGTCAAGAAGTACATCATCACATGCTTGGACGACGTCCTACACGAATATATAGTAGTAAGGCTGCTCTTCCACGCGACTAATCAAAATCTCACTTCGTGATAAAGAACTGTTTCCAATAGACTAATCAAAGTCGCTTCGTGATACAACTACGAAAAAGAATTTCCTTTCCAAGGGAAATTTAGACAACGAATTCCCCTTACGACAATGTAGCACGGAAACGTTTGTTTTGGTTCAACTCGAGATTTGAGCAATAGTGGAAAAATACGCGATTTCCACACTTCGATGCAAATGAGTTCGTAGATCAGTATCGACATCTAAAAGTGCGTCCCATCTCGTGAATCTTTTTCTTGTGACAGGTTCACTTTCTCGTGCGAAACGAGGCTCTCCTTTATAAATTCATCCTCTTGCCTTTTTGCGCTGAGTGCAGCCTAGAAATGGAGCCATCTACTCCTTCTGCTAGTTGTCTCTACAGTGCTTGCCTGTAAGTTCAACTTTTCGAGCTGATCGTGCTGAACGATCCATCTGGCCGAAGAAGACGTGCATTTTTCGACCTTTTCGTGCGTGTATTGAATACCTCGACGATCCAATGTCGCGCAGAGGAAAGCAACGCAATCCTTCCACGTACGACTCGGCTTCGGGAGCAAAGAGAAAGGCCTCTGCCATTAGAAAGCGTCGAACGTTTGCCTTGGCTACGCCTTACGTCACCGATTAATATAACGCCCGTATAAATACATCGTAAACAACAGGTTACAATGATGAATACATCGTCGATTTTTCATGTACAAAAATTCGTCAGAAATCAAACGATAGAATGCAGGTCTAAATAACTAGAGAGAAGCTTTGTGGACGCGAGGTCTTTGATGTCACAGAGGTGTCTTGACAACGCGCTCATGCGCACATGCAGCGATAAGTGATTCCCCTTCTGCAGAAGCGAACTTCTCGCCGATACAATTACCATACGCTGTGTTTACCGTCATCGAACGACCCTCGACACCTGGATTCGCCGATCGACGGTCGCTATTACGGCTCGCATCGCCTAGTTTTTTTGTTGACGTGCGACGCGGCGAGCGCGCGTGCCTCTCCCCCAATTTCTGACAGGAGTTCTCCATGTTGCTGGTAATGGACGCCGAAAGCGAAGCGTTCGTCGATCGCTCGAAGCCCCCGTCGACCGGCGGACCGCGCGTTCAAGCGATCGAAGAAGTGCGAACGGCGCTTCGCGGCGGTCGCGTCGATCTCGCACGCGAGTCGAGTCGCAACGCGCTGGCGCGCGTCATCGACAGCGGTCTCGCCGACAGCGCGTGGAACGTGCGCCACCAGGCCGTCCAACTCGTCAGCGAACTCGTGCCCCATTTGCGCGACGATTCGCATCTCGACGCGCTCGTCGCATCGCTCGTACCGCGACTCGTCGCCAACGCGCTCGACGGCAAAGTCGCCCTACGAAAAGCGGCGAATCAAACGCTTCAGTCGTACGCGCGCAATTCGAGCGACGGCGGCGCGACGCGCGCTCGCATCGTCGTCGCCTTTTTGTCGTCGTCGTCGTCGTCGTCGCCGTCGCCGCACGTCGTCGCCGGTCTGATGCCGACGCGTGCCGAAATGACGACGACGAAAAATATCGAGTCGTTGATTCGTGTTTTGACGAGCGACGAAGCGGCGACGGCAAGTGACGTCGTCATCGCCTGTCTGGACCGGCTCAAAGAGGCGATGGGCGTGCCGACGTTTAATTCGTGTCTCGCGCGCTTACCCGACGCGCACGCTCGCGTCTATCGCAATCTCGTCGGCAAGGCGACCGCGGCGACGACGACGAATCCAGTCACGACGCCGACAGAGGAAAGAAATGGTCACGTGATCGATTCACCGGTATTGGAAACGTCGTCGTCGTCATCGCTATCATTCGGTTTCATCCCGGACTCTACGATGAAACGACTTCGAGACGCGGAGGATTGGCGAGTTCGCGTTCACGGCATCAACGAGTTGGCGACGCTCATCAACGTCATGACGGACGCGCGCGTTCTCATGCCTCACCTGAGCTCCTTCATCGACTTCGTCGGTCTCCTTCTCGACGACTCCAATTTCAAAGTGACACTCACAACGTTGGACATCGTCGAACAGCTCGTCGGTAAAGCGAGTCTCGCTCTGAAATCGTCTCTGGGAAAACTCGTCGGTGGCCTATCGAAAAAATTAGGCGACAACAAAATCGTTCGTCAGGCGAACATGCGCGTGTTCACGCGACTCATGCAGGCCATGACGCCGAAACCCGTTCTCGACGCTCTCCTTCCCGCCGCCTTGAAACATCGAAATTCGAAGGTGCGCGAAGAGGCGCTCAACATCATCGTCGCCGCTCTTCTCACCTATCCGCGCTACGAATTCGATCTGCCCGCCGTCGTCGAGGCGACGGCGCTGACTCTCATCGACAACAAGCAGCGCGTTCGACAAGCGAGTCTCGAACTTTTCGCCGTACTCGCCTCGAGTCTCGGCTCCGGCAATCTGACGCCGCTCGTCGCCGCCGTCGCGCGCGCCGAGCGAACGTTCGACGCGCGAACCGGCGGCGGACAGGCGGGCGTCATGGCCGCCGTTCAAGCGCGACTCGCTCGACGTCAATTGCCGCGCATCAACGCTGACGGTCTCGTCGAACACGCCAATCCCGTTCCCATATCGTCGGCGACGTCGGTCGCCGCTCATCGTCCGTCCGTCTCCGGTCCGGATATCGATTGGATACTCGCCGCGCCGGGAAATGTTTCGGCGAGCGCGAGCAGTGCGAGTGCCGGCAGCGGTGCGACGGCGACGACGACGACGACGGGAGATTTCAACGGGTCCGTCGTATCGACGCCGGCTAAGATGCCGAGCATGAATCCCGTCGCTTCGGTGCCGACGCCGCGTCGGTATTGCAGTGCCGGTAAACGATTGCCGTGGGTGAAGGACGGCCGATCGGTGGGAAGTGCGAAAGAGAAAAGTGGACAGTCGCAAGGTGCTCAAATGTCGTCGTCGTCGCGGCCTCCGCTCAAGGCGAAGATGTCGTGGAATGAGAGGGAACGGATTGTCGCCTTGTCGCCGCGAAGCAGTCCGACGCCGTCGAGTGGCGACGGATCGTCGTCGTACGTCAGTCTCGCTCAAGCGATGAATCCGCCGGCGCCCACATCGCAGGGATCCTACGCTGAGTTGCACATGTCAAAGTTAAACGCCGCGGCGGCGACGTCGAGTCGGACTTCGATGCGTAGTGGCGGAAGAGTTGGAGATTTAAGCGGTGGAGCGTCTCGGAAGAGCGTTCGTCGTAGTGAAATGGGAGCGAAGCCGCTTTTGAAACCGCTAGCCACGATGCCGGCAAGAACAGACCTCTTTCCGTCATTAGGAAAACAAGACATTGACGATTTGCTGATGAGCAACGATAGCCTATCTCAGTCGTGGCCGAGACAGAGGCCAGTGCTGGCGTCAGGACACGGAAGAAAAAAGTCGAAAGGAGAAGAAGAAGAAGAAGAAGAAGAAGAAGCGACCCTGACGGAAGAGCAGAGATCAGAACCGCGATCTCAACGACTTGGATCTCAGCAGAGTGTATCGACGCCTTTGCGTAGGAAAGCGACGATGGCGAGACCGGGTTCCATGACCAAGTCGAATGGGGCGGCGAACCCGAGTCGCCGTAAACCGTCCGTCGAAGAAACGGCGGCGGCGGCGAAGCCTCCTTCTCAAGCCAAAGAAAAATATTTGACGATGTTGAATCAACGTCCGGCGGCGAAGAGTCGAAGTCACTCGCCGTCCGGTACCGTCGTCGACGACGACGACGACGGTGCCGGCGGCGTGAGCGGCGTCGCATCGATGCCGATTCAGAGAAAACCGTCGATACCGAAGCCTCGCGTCAGAAAAGCGTTACGTAGCGTATCGCTGGAAGAGGACCGCGAGAAAATCATTGACGGATTGCGCCAGCGGGAACGAGTCGACGAGCCCGTCGTCGTTTTGGCTCAAAGCACGAAGAAACGCGCCGAGACGCTTCGCGCCGCATCGCTAAAAAGCATCGCGGCGGATCGGGAATTAATAGGGGAAAACGTCGTCGACGGCGGCGGCGGAGACATTAATCGATCGTCGCCGGAGAGTCCGGCGGAGATGCTTCTTCGCACGTCGTCGTCGTCCGACAGCGGACAGGGAAGTTATTCGTCTGCTAAAGTGGAAGAGAGCTCCGACGGTTCGCCAGCGTCGAGTGAAAATGTACGCGAAAGCTATATTCCCTAATTCGAAATTTTTTTAATTGGTTTTTAGGCGTCTCCCAACGCGAACGGGCCGCATCCCGTCGCCGTCGCCGCCGCTCTACGAGATTCGCCACCCGAACGACGAAAATCTGTGAAAACGCTTTCTTCCGGCTTCTCGACAAATGTTTCGAAGCCAGACGCCGCTTCTCTTGTTCAACCGTTGCCGTCGTTTTCACCGAGCCTAAAAAATCGCCTGTCCAAACCGCCGTCTCCGTCTCCGTCTCCTTCTGCTCCGTCACAACGAGTCGATTACAATCTGCCGCCGAGAAGTCGAACGAAACGAGTGGAAACGAGTCAGGATTTGACCATTGAAGGAAACCGGCTAAATCAATCGATGACAATGAAATCTTTGTCGAAGAAATTCGAAGCGAACGAACGTCCAGGAGCGATCGCCGGCGGCGACGGCATCGAATCTCCGGACTTCAACGTCGAAACGCCGACTCAACAGCCGAAATTTTCCGACAGTTTAACGAAACGGTTGACGGTGAAAAGTAAAGAGAACGAAGCGAGACGAACGTAAGACGTCGCCGTCAAATTTGAAAAAGAAAACTCATCCTTTTCGCGTAGGGTGCGACGACAGCGGACGCCGTCGGAGGAGTCCGTTCAGTTTGGGCCGACGACGGGACGCATGTCGGTGACGTCGCCGCCGTCGACGTGGCGCGAGAGGAAGACGAGTCGGACGCCGGATCGCGGGGAATCGGTGCTGAGCGGCGGCGGCGACAAGCCCGTCGACGACGTGCTGGAACCGTGCGCCAATCCGACGAGTGCGTTGAGAGATGCGCTTCGGTACATCGGCGCGACGTCGGAAGATTGGTATAAGGGAATCGTTTTATTTATTTTTTTGCTTGATGGTTTTCTCAGGGATGTCAAGTGCGAAGGATTGACGCTGGTTCGGCGATTGGTTCTCCATCACCCGGACGTTCTCGGCGCGCACTTGAAGCAAATTCGAATGGCCGTCGTGACGGAGATTAAGAATCTGCGCAGTTCTGTCGCTCGCGTGGCCATCCAGTGCTTGGGAGATCTTTACGTGTCTTTGGGAAAGCTGATGGATACGGTTCGAAAATAGCGTTTCTTTTATCATAAGGGCTCTATAGTCTCTCTCTCCCTCGTGCGTCTAGGAGCTGGATTTCTCCGTGCGTACGCTTCTGACGAAAGGAAGCGAATCGAGCGGATTTATTAGACAAGACGTCGAGAAAGCGTTAAGCCAAATGGTCAACGGAGTGTCTCCTGTGGCCGCCGTCAAAGCACTGTTAGCAACGGGAATGAGGTCGACTCTCTAATAAAAATAATAGAGGGGAGGAAAAACGATTGGTCTTTAGTCATCGCAGTACCGTCATTCGGAAAATGACGGCTCAATTCGTGTTCGCCGTCACGGAGAGTGTCGGCGTCGAGTGGATGACGAACGGGGCGTATCGAGACGTGGCGGAACGCGTCGTTTCGGCTGCCGTTCAGTTCACGATGGACGGGTCTCCGCAGGCGAGGTCAGCACGCCGAAATAAAAATATACAACCGCGAGATCGATTTTCTCTCTTAGATATTTTGGAAGGGCTATGATACATTGTCTTATGGATAGTCCGGAATTCGACAGGATTTCGTCGCGAGCCTTGTCGGAAAAGATGCAGAGGCAATTACTCGGCGTTGAAGACGGTCTTAGGGCGAAGGTAGAGATCGTCATCGTTTTGAATTATTGTTGTTTTTCACGAGCTCTCGATAGGGTCTGGGCGATTTGCCGGCGGAAAAAGTGTCGTCAGTAAAGAGAAAAAACAGCTTTGGTAGTCAGAGTTCTCGCGCTTCGAGCCTCGGACCGGATTCGGCTGGAAGTGGAAGACAGTCGTCAGCAAAATCGGACTTCAGGTTAGCCGATATACTCCTTCTTCGTCGTTGGCCTGCATTAGAAATCTCCTAGTGACGCATCGGTAATGAGCAAGAGCGGCAGCGTCCGAGGAAAGCCTCCGCGTCCGCGTCCCAGTGGAAACCCGTTCGGCGATCAGCAGGGTGGCGTCCTGACTGCTCTCTTTAAAAGATTATCGTCAAGCGACTGGAAGGAACGGTACGACGCCGTTACGGAAGTTCTTGAGCTATCCAAGTCATCGACGAGTGCCGTTGGAAATAGCATAGTAAAGGCGAGTCTCTATTTTTCTTTTTTTTTGACCGGTCTGGATAACGGTTTTCCTTTATTAGCTCTTCGACGATTTTACGCCACGACTCACGGATTCCAATAGCAAGGCACGTTTCCGCGGTAGACGTTGATCCTGGCGAATTCCAATTGCCGAACTTTCGTAGGTCAACGTTCACGCATTGGAGTCTTTTGAGGCAATGGTTCCCCACTTGGCGCCTTATCTCGAGCCCGTCATCAGTCTGCTGGTGCCCGCGCTGTCGTCGAATCTCGCTTCGAAGAATCCGACGATATGCACATCGGCTAGGAATATCATTGGTTCTCTTATAGGTCTCGTCGGTAGGTTGGCAGAACCGATTAATTAAAAAAATTATTGATCTTCTATTTGCTGTATAGATAATGCTCTTCTTATTCAGCCATTCGCTTCGGTCGTTCAATTCGGAAATTCCAAAGCGATGCCCTTCGTGACGGAAAAACTTGCCGGTATGTAGGTATAACAAAATCAAATGAAATCGCGAAAACGAATTTTTCTGGCCTTATAGTCTTGGTCGATTCCGTTCATCCGCGTCATCCCAAGCTCGTTCATCGGCACGTTCTCCCCGTAATTTGGCATTTGGTGTCGTCGCGCGGCGGCGGCGGCGGCGGCAAACCCGTCGCAAGTCTGACGGGCGAAGCGCGCCTGGCCGCGTGCGCTCTCATTCACATCATGTACGCCAACATGGGTCAAAGTCTAATTGACCGCGCTCGCCACTTGCCCCCGCGCGATCAGCAGGCGCTCAAATCCCTTTTGGACACGTTCGGTCCAAGTTGAACTTCCCCTATGTATAGAATCGTGCGCAGGTCCCCGTGGGATGCAGTTTTAGGACGAATGATCATCATCGCGCGTAACTGTTGCTGGACAGCAGTGGTAATAAGAACGAAATTGTACTGTACGTAATTTTAATTGCACGCGATCAATAAATAGGCAGACGGGCTAAGTACACCAGGTCTTGTCCTGTTCGCATTTCCCTCGAAACCACATGGTCATTAGGTGGTTGTTTTGAGTGGAATTTATTGCTTTTGAGACGTCAACAGTGGAAGGTTGTTCTTCCTATTACAAAAATTGTGTGACGTAGAAAGGATATAATTAGAATTCGTTTTAACCAGTGGCTTAGGAATCACTCTTCGGTAGTTTCCCCGGTTTACGTGCTCTAGAAAGGCGGCCTTTACACTGTCTGTAAAATAGGGGATTCGGCACAGTTGACAGAGTTGGCAGATCTAGAAATCAAAAAATTGACTACAGAGAGAAAGAGGAGCTGTAGCGCTCTCACGTCCGGCTTGCAGTTATCGTCGCACTCCGCTGATGCGCAGCGGTCGCTCGCCACCTGAATGTCGCGCAGACTGACCAGCATATCGCGTTCGTCCTTCGACCTAGAGAATAGAAAACATGAGGAGAATATATACCGTCAAAACGTACACATCTGCTGGATGCGCGGCAGTCGCCGAAGCTAATCCTACTAATTTCAATGTATTGTAGACAATCTGCAAGAGAAGTTGAGTAAGACAATTTATCAATAGGTCTTTTTTTGGGGCGTGACTTGTTCATAGAGCCATTTATTGGGAGCAAAGTGACCTGAAGACAAATTGGGCGACATATTAACCTATAAAAGAAGGTAAACTCCGATTTCCAGGTACGTATTAATACGATGTACCTCCAGAAGATACACCTTCAATTTTTCGTCGATTATGAAATCAAAACGAACGAGCTCAAAGAAATTTCTAAAGGTCAAAATTGCAATCACGGCAAGGCGCTTCGTCACGATTAGTATACTGATGTGAAAAGCGCTTGCGTACGATTTCCCTAATGCCGTCCTCTTTTGCGTGCATGACTTCGCGTATAGAGTCACTGATGGCCTGCCACATGGGTTTAGGATTGTGACCTTGGGGAGAAAATATTTCGCGGCGGCGGCGGCGGCGACGAGAGAAATTTTCCGTCCTTACCTTGTCTCCCTAAATGTAGATTAAGAGCTTGCTTATGGCTATATTGAAAATTGTTGTAGGCCTCGACTAGCGACGGAATCTCGAAAAGAAACGTCTTCTAATAAGAGCAAAGAGGGAATTTGTTGTCGTACTTCCCACGTCGGCGTGTAGTCGGCGGTGACGACGTACTTATTCACTTCGGCTTCGTCGAATGGATGATAAGGCAGACTACAAAATCTCAATAGTATCTCCTCTTCGTACGTATACACTCTTAGGGGATCGATCGACGTGATGACGGTGTATACGCCTATGTCGAATTTTCTACAACGAAACGGACGTAAAATTCAAACGAAAATATTTACTCGTATTCAAAGTCTCGCCTGCCATCGATTAGGAACGGATTCGAAATGAACTCTTGAATGAATAAATTGGCGTCGTGACGGATTTTGAGAACGTTATCGACTTGTTTCCGCACTCGAACTCCTCGATGCGTGCCACTCTTGACTACCCACATCTTGTCAGGATTCGCTTTGGTCTGACCACGGGGGGGGGGGGGGGGGGGGACGAAGTGAGTACACGTGCACGTGAACGAATCCAGCAACCTACAGCAGCTCGAAATGCATCGGTTTCTTTAGGAAGCCTGTATCCAACAGGAGCTGACAACAGCTTCGATGTCGCCAGGTCACTTTTCGACGTAACGGAACCCAACCCAGGCCAGTGATTCACCTAAACGAAAAAATTAATTAATTAATTTAATTAATTAATTTTTACTTTTTGGTGCGGCTTGAGCTTTGACAGTCGTTCGCCGAAGGCAACGTAAGGCGACTTGAGGGACCACAAGACGTCCCAGTCGTCGTCTTTCGTCGCTCGAATGTCGTAGCCAAGTCGTTCGAAGACGGCTTTGACGTGCAGAATCGCGGGTCCCTACGTAGTGCGATAACGTGCGCGCGAACGTGAAAGCGCGTACGTACGTCTCTGGCGAAGATGCACACGGAGCGAGTCCTCGCCTCTCCAACCACTCCTCTTCCGCCCGCTGCTTGGAATTGCTGCAGCGATCGCAGACGAGTGTTCTGTCGTATTGCGTGACGATCGTGAACGGTGTCCGTCAGGCCGTCGAGCTGGTAAACGTTGGACAGCATGACGACGAGTCCGACGATGAAAATGAGTCCCAGCGTGAAAAACGTTGCCGATTGGCGTCGATTTCTTCGCGTCTGAGCCTACAAAGAACGTCAGGCTTGCTCTTCGACGCATGAAGTCTTACCGACTTGTCCATTGATTGCTAGTACAGTCGGTATGAGTCACGGAGAGTCGGAGACGCTGAGAGTGCTGAGCTGACGCTGAGCTTCCGGTTAGCGTGAGTGCACGAACGTTCATGGGGAGGAAACGCGTTAGCAAGAAATCGAAACGCAGCTGGCGAAAGCATACGGACATCGCCGACGTCGAGGATTATCTCGACGAGGCGAGAGCTCAAGAAAGAACGACAGGGTAAGAAAGCTCGAAAAACGCGCGCTTCTCAGAAGAATCGTTCTTTTCGCAGCGGCCTCGTCGCGGAACAGGCCAACGACGCCTTGTTTTTTGTAGACAAAGGCGAGTTCGATATTCGCGACGGTGGCAACGATAGAGATCGCGTTCTTTTTGCAGGAACGGAGCCTCCATCCGCGAAGAGACCCAAGATCGCCGTTTCTTCGAAATCGACGAAAGATGAAGACGCGACAGCGCGAAAGGCGGAGACGAAAACCAAGACAATTCGGGCCGTCGTCAAATCGAAGCGACCGAAGCGTCGAAAGGACCACGTGTCCGAAGATCTCTGGAAAGACAAAGGCAAGAGTCAAAAAAGAAATTTCTCAAGAATTGACTCTAATTGTTTAATTTTATTTCACAGCGACCGAGCCGCCGGATCCGATAGACGAGTACTATAGAGAAGTAACCAGACAAAGACCGGTCAAAGTGAATTTTAATATTTCATCTTCATCCTATAAAGAGACGGTCTGTTTTTTTCTCAGGCTCCTACGACGATGAAGCTGAATAAGCCTTTGCCTGTTGCTGCTGTTGAAGTAGCTGCTGCTGGTGCTTCGTATAACCCGTCGTTTGAGTCGCATCAGGTGGGTATTTCTTCTCTATTTAATTAATTTACAGAAATGGATTTTTATTGTGAAGGAGCTCTTGAAAATGGCGACTGAGAATGCGGTGAAAAAGCTGAAGAAAGATCAAAAAGCGCAGAGAAAACTTGGAAGCCTGAAGACGACGACTTCAGACGAACGAGAGGTTGATCTTTCTTTTTCATTGGTTCATTTTCAAGAAGATAACTCTGTTGATTGACGTCAGGCAATTTGGCTGAATGAAATGACCAGTAGCAATCGCGAGGACGAGGAAGCGATTGATAGCAGTGGCGACGTCGTGTCGAGAGGTGATCCCAGTCAACCGAAGACAAGGAAACAACGTCGAAAGGAGAGAGAGCGAAAAGAAGCAGTACGTTTATCACTCAGGCAGAAATTGATAGGCGATCCTTTCTGGCGTGTGCTTAGAATGACTTGGTGAAGAAAGAAAGAAACGAAAAGCAACGTATGCAAGATGTTTACAGGTGATTGACATTATAGTTTCAATCTCATCTCGGCGTGCAATTTTTCACTTAGAATCAAAGCGTTGAAGCGCGAAATTAGAGATTCGGAAGAAAAATCAAAAGTGAGGATGGAGGAGAAAAAACGAAAGGAAGAAATCAATAAGACGAAGCCAAAACGACTCGGATCAGTCCCGTGGGCGTTTTTTTCACGAAAAAATGAAGTGTCTCTGAATTTTTCGTTTCAGGTATGAAGAGCCGCCTGTTGTTGTTCAACTTCCCGAGGAGCTGTCTGGATCTTTACGAAAATTGAAGGTGAGCTGGCTGGTTTGGCATGGGAAATATTCTTACGCTGTATCTGTGTTTTACAGCCGAAAGGGAGTATAGCTTTCGACAGGTATGATAGTCTTTTGAAGCGATGCATTATTGAGCCGAGGAAGAAAGTCGTGTACGTGCTTTCTCTCTACAGTGTGCGCTCTGAACGTTTTGCCCTCATGACACTTTTTTTAGGAAAGGCAGAAAATATCCCCTGAAGTACTACACCAGAAAAGGACACAGGTTTGGAACTGGAAAAAAAAGTGGGAAAATTTTAACGGTGTATGTTGTAGAGACGAGGATTTTTCGACTATGTAAATTAAATAAAAGGAGAAGAGATCACCTGCCTCTTTCGTTTGAATAAGTAGGGATGACGCGACGTTCTGAAACAGGTCGAGTAGTCGTGGCCGAGTGGTTAAGGCGTTGGACTGCTACGGTGTCCGGAATGCGGATGCTATCCAATGGGGTCTCCCCGCGCAGGTTCGAATCCTGCCGACTACGATCGAAAGCCGGTTCCTTTTTTTTTTCTCAGCACTCCTGTTTAAAAGCTACTGCTTTCTTCTTTCGATTTAGGGTCTTTTTCGCTCAAACGGACTGTCCTTTGCAGCGATATTTTTGTTCCTCGCGCACGCTACCTGCGCAACAACTCTCTTGGCAACGCCTAAACGAAAGGATGGGGGAGCCTCTAGCTGTGCAGGAAAGGCGAAATCAACTGTATGGTCCCCAGCGACTAGCGCCGGGAGAGAGAGCCCGAACGCTACTCCAAGCCGATAACGTTCTGCGAAAAGGCGAACTCTACGACAGCGGCGGCGCTTGGAAGACGACAACAGGTGATTTCTTCAAGGTAATGCAATCGAAATTGGCTTTTTTTCGAGGCGATCGTTGTCCTACGTCTTGCAGAAGCCTCCAGTGAGTGATAATAGAGGGGAAAGGCATAGTTTGACCGGAAAGACTCAAGTCAGCGCCTCTTTGAGATGCGAGAAACCGTTAGATTTCGTTTTGTCGTGTAGTTGAAGACGAATTTCACGCTCGGATCCGACGACGTGGCGAAAAAATCGACGTTTCAAGACGACTACGTGAAAAAGTCGGCGGAGAGAACCCAATCGTTCGTTCCTCCCGGTTTCAACGACATCCACTTGGCCGTACGTTTTCTTTCGACCTGTCGTAGCGCGTACCCCATCGATCTTTCAGGACATGGCTCCCAAGTACATGGAAAACAAAGCATTCGGTTCGTCCCTGTACAAATCAGACTTTGACGGAAAAGAGGCAAAAATACGATATAGATATCCTAATAAAAATTGATCAATTAATTAATTAGCGATGGGATCAGTGGACCAAAACGGTTGGTCCTAGAGGATTGCTTGTTACGCCAAAGCAACGGCACAAAACGACGACTTATCTGAGAGCCACGCACTTTGACTTGGGTAGCGATCCAACGAAGTAAGTCCTAGAATGTCGAGGGTCACGTCTGTATTTCGTCCTTTAGTTTGACGTCAGAGACGATGTCCTCCTACGTGCCCACCACTGCATCTCAGATGACTGGGGAGGCTACTTTGACGGCAGCTGCCTCTGATCGAGCGACGTCGCACGTATTTCGATCTGGCGACTATAACGTCGAAGGACGACCGGGCGAGTATATGTCAACTCAAAAAAGCGACTACAGGCATTTTCCAGCGGCGGGAATGTCAACTAAAACGGCTATTGCCTACGATCACATTCTCCCAAGGCAAAGTCATAAAAAACATTAGGGAGATTTCCTTATTATGTATTTCGTGCAGGCAGTCTGCTAGTGAGACGGGGAGTGCGCTGAAGGCGTTGCTCCAGGAACAGAACTACGGGCTATTTCAGAATCCTCGCGATCCGACGAGCGTCACGTTGGGCCGAGCCTTTATGAAATATGATCAGGACCGGTCCGATTTCTTCCGTCGCCGTCACAACGACTTTTAGCCACTCTGTCTTTCCTAGATCGGGATTTATCACGTTTGATGAGCTGAAGGCGATGGTCAACGATCTGATCGACGTGCCCGCGTCCGACGCCGAATTGAGAGACTTGCTAAAGGAGTGCGATCAGAACAACGACGGAAAAATCGACTATTTGGAGTTCTTTCAGGCATTGAACAGTCAGAGCGATCTCTTAATTAATTGTTAGCTCTTTCAACGTGTGAACGACTAATTCGTATAGAGCATTCGAGGCCGGTGCCCATTGACGACGCTTTTCTCAGCGTTCAAAGGGAAAGCTTCAAGGGAGATCAAGTGCGCGAGGAAAAGACGACGACGAGACGGGAATTACATAAAGGTACACGTCGATTTTTAATTAAATTTAAAATAAGGAATTTAATTAAAAAATAATTAATTAATTAATTAATTTTCTTTGTCAGATCCTTTGGCTGATTGCGAATACCAAATAGGCACTCACTTCCAGGTGGGCGGGGGAAATTATCTTGTTAGAGTCTGCTAGGGAAACGCGTGGGTTCTCTATAGTTTGGCACGGATGACGTCAAGAAGTCATCTGTTTCTCATGAAGGTATTTATATATATATATAGAAAAAAGACATATCGTTACGTAAGCGTTGATATCATTTACTCTAGATTTTTCTCGGAGAAAGGTGACGGCAAAACCGCAAAAGTGTGCGCCGCCTCCTTCGTCGAAGGTTATGCACGAGGTGGAGCCGAACTGGTCGCTCGGCATGACCGTCAGCCAGTCGGACTACGCAGCGAATCGCGTCGCTGGGAACGAGGTATTATGCAATCGTCGCATTTTTTGGAAATTTTTATTTTATTTCTAGGGTGCACGCGGCGATGTAGCCGGAAACAAGGTCGAGTCGCTCGCAACATCGATTGGTCGTCGTCTCATTGTTTTCATTCCACAGGAACGGCACAGTCAGAATTCTGTTTATCTCTCCTGCAATTTGGACGAACACAAGGAGCTAAGGCAACAGTCTTGTACGTTGACGTACAGCAAAAGAACACGAGTTGACAACGTCTCTATTTTTTTTCAGTGACTCAGTCGTCGTATCAAGGCCAAGGCGGCGATCGAGCCGCTCCAACCGCTCCCCCATCGCAGTACGATCACCTTCGCGCGGACGACGCGCTCGCCGAGCCGCCGATCGGAGCGGCCAAGTCGGAATCGCAGACCAAGTATCTACTGCCTATTTCGAACGTGGAAATCGCCGCTCAACGCCGACGAGACAATCTGACCGAGCAAAGGCAGAGACGTCGAGACAATAAAGACAGTCACTTTGCATTTGGCTTCGATCCCGAAACAAAAACCACTGAACAGGTAAGAAGAATCGCCTTCTCTAATCAATCAATTAATTAATTAATCATGATATTAGCGATCCGAGTTTCAAGCGCGTGCCGCACGCCCAGACGTTCCCGCTGCCGGCGTTAAAGCGTTGCCAAGAGCGACGTATTCTCACGTTCTTCCAACGTACGTGTCTAAAGACTAAGAAAATTTTTCGCGGCTGAATTAAGTGGAATTTCCTTAGCGAACCTTCTCGGGAAGCTGGTGGTCTCGGTGACGAGTTGAAAAAGAAGAGCTATGCTAAGCAAGCCGCCTTTTGTATGTAATAAATAAGAGATTATTGATTTTTTTCCAGGCACGTGAATCCTCGAGATCCATCCCAAATCAAAATGACGGCCGCGTTTTTGGACATCGACACGGATTTGTCGGGCAAAATCACTCGCGACGAATTGGCGACGGTGTGCCGTCGATACGGAATCGACATCGATCCCGTCTCGTTGGACGACCTCATTCGTCGATGCGATCGGGACGGCGACGGGATGATCGACTACAACGAATTCGCGCACGCCTTTTCGACGCGAACGCCTGTCGACGGAAGTTTCGAGACGGTGACGCGGAGCGACTATAAACCCGTGCACCAACGAAAGTAAGAAAAAAAATATAGAAGCGCTCTTCTCGTGTTTTTATTTTTTTATACTCAAGGCTCACTGATATGCAGAAAAGGGTTATAGAGGTTGATGAACGAAGAAATCGAGCGGCCGAGACGACTCACTTTTTTCATGTGGATCACTCAGGGAGTGAGTCGCCTTTCTCAGCGTAGAGTCAAGATATCTATGAAGTGTTTAGATCTCCCGTTATCGACGACAAGTCAAGATTTCATCAAACCAGAGGCAATGAACAGTAAGACGTGTGCACCAGCGAAACGGTTTATTGTCAGCAAACGTTGTCCCACAGAGCCCAAAGCAGCTGGCTTGTAGAAACGCAAAGAACCTGGGGGGGTATCAGCGTAGCGCTCTATATTCTAATAAATCGAGTTTTAGGAATCTTCTGCTATGGACTCAAACTCGACGTCGTCGTAACCGAACGCCGCCGGTCCGACGAACTGCAAAGCGCGTTTCGTGCGCAACATGGGATGAGCGGCGAGAACGAGCACGGCGACGCGTAAGCCGTACTTCACCTCCTCCGTCGATATCGGATACCCGGTATCGGAGTCAATGATCGTGATCAGATCCGGCACGCTGGCCAGCACGTCGCCGAGACGGCCGTCGACGAAGCGTCGACGCACGACGATGAATTCGTTCTGCAAGGCGATGTAGACCGTCGCGTCGGCGAACGAATCGAAGCCTTTGACGATGACGTGGCCTTTCGAAAATCCCTTCTCCGTCGTTTTCAGTACGTCGACGATCTGGAATAGGGAGATTTATATGCTGGATGGATGGATGAGTGCGTACCTTTCCAAAAATAAGGAGACGGCCCGTTTCGCAGCTGAGAATAGCGGCGACCGGCGATTCTTTTTTTCTCTGTGCCGTCAAGACGGCGTCGCCGAGTCGACGAGCTCTCGTCAGCGATCCCCAAACCATTTTCGTTTTGACGTCGGCAACCGTCAACGGTCCGAAGAGAACGGCCGCCGAGCAGCTGAATAAAAGAACGAGGGTTCTCCAGTTGAGACTTTTTCTCCTTCTTACTTACCCCATTATAACGGTGTGCATTCTCATGAAGTCTTCGAGCTGCTTCGCCGTGTCGACGTGGATCACCGGCACGCATTCGCCTTTCTCGCTCACAAGACAACACGGTCCGAGATTTGCTCCGTATATGGCCGGCGTGAACATTTGCAATTCCGGAAAAGCGCGACCCATGCCGTCGGCGTCGATCACCGGAAGTCCGACGTCGGCGCCGAGTATGAGCGGTTCGATACTGTTCATTCCGCCGATTTCGCAACTGACGACAGCGACGACTTTTCCACTCGACGTCGTCTTTATAAAGTCTTCTTTTGGTGTGATGACACCGGGTGATGGACTAGAGACGGCGATGTTGCAGTCGTCTGGTAGAGGAAACGTCGCGTTTCTACCGCCGATTCCTTAAAGAACATTGTTCTTTGATTCTGGAGAGAAAGGTGGAGTGCGTACCGGCGTTTAGGAGACTGTTAATGACGGTCATGCCGTCGTGAAATTCTCGTCCGCCTACGAGTTTCTCCGCTACAATTGTGGGAGCTCCCATGAAAGCAATCGGAGCGACAAGGTCGGAGTCATTTAGTCTACGAATAAGAGATAATCAGCGCGTGGACTAATTCGCTGGTTCGTACTTGGAAAGGTCTGTGGCGACTTTGATGCGTTTGCCTTTGACGAGTGATTCCAGAGCCCTCAGACGACCCAATTCCGGACTTCCGCCGCCGCCGCAACCGAGAATGCCGGCGCCGACGGCAACGCACTCGACGTCGTAGCCAGTCAAAATCCATTCTCCCGTCGACGGATCGACGTTGGGCTCCGAAGCCGTTTGATTGAACGGGGGCAGAGATAAAGCGGAGTGGAGAAGATTGGACGCCACTGGGTCATCGTCCGCTATGATAGGCGGATTGGTCTCTGATTCAGCGTCGACGGCGATTTCCTCTTCGTCCGTTTGTGCGCCTATGTCATCGGTTTTCATATCCCCGATGGCTTTGACCTTGATTCGCGATGCGTTTCCTGGCAAGTAGCTCAATGGAATTTCGTCGACTTCGACGACTTGAATCGATTCGGGTTCGGCGCCGGCTTGCTTGGCTTTTTCGACGGCACGTCGTTTCGCCTCGGCGTGAGCCTCCTCTCGCGTGCCGTCCTTGTCGCTGATGACGTAGTCGACGGAACCGCCCACTTGACTCAGAGCCGCACCGACGGCATTGGCCACCTAAGAGAAGAAATCCACGACCTCAGATGCTACACACACACGCACAAAAGAGACGAACGTCGTAGTGCGGTGGTTTTTTGACGTCAGAGGAACCTCTGAAGTCTCGCTTTTCGTCGAGCAGAATCGATCCGCCGCCGACGAGGATGACAGGAACGTCTTCGTCAGTCACCTGAAAAACGAGAAACATAAGAAACGCGTTCCCCCCCCCCCCCCCCCCCCCCCCCCGTTTGTCTATCGTCTTACTTTCACGCGATCGACTGCATCTTCGACCATTGCGTGTATTTTCGATACGACACGTTTGACAGCATCTGAATCAAGTGACGAACGGACTTCGTCCGCCTTATTGCCTATTGTGGTCATATTAGCTGCGACTGCAATGTCGGTGCCCGTCAGCGTCGAGCCTCCGAAGACGAGAGCTTTGGTCGCGATCTCGTAACCAACGCTCAAAGGGCCAATCTGAGGAATTGAATAGACATTATTAACAAGAAGAAGAAGAAAGTGAATGTTTTGAACTTGATTTTTTTCAAAATCGACGAGAGAGCCGCCGCCTAGTCCGATGCTGAAGACGTCCGGCATTCGAAAATTCGTCTTAACTTCCGTAATCTGATTGGGGAAGAGGAGGAACTAGAAAACTTTCTGACGTCATCGCTCTTTACTTTGACTTGACTCGACGCTTCGCGCGGAAATCCGCGTCGAAGAACGCCGACGTCGGTTGTCGTGCCGCCGACGTCGACGACGATTGCGTCACTGCAGCCGGATAGAAAGGCGGCACCGCGCATGCTGTTCGTCGGTCCGGACGAAATCGTGAGAATTGGGAATCGAGACGCTCTCGCTGCACTGAAATGATAGAGAAGATGGAATGGAAGACAAATGCATTTCATCGTGTCTATTCTACTTGATGACGGTGCCGTCGTTTTGAGTCAAGTAGAACGGACATGTGAGATTGGCTTCGTTGAGAGCGAGACGCAGCGAGACGACCATTCTTCGACACAGAGGCTTGAGGCATTCATTCAAAATAGCGGCATTTTCTCTCTCCAATAGGCCCGTTTGGCCGACCTTCAAAAAACGACTGACTATTTTCCCGCGCCAGAGCAGCACGCGCGCTAGGATACCTGATGCGACAAAGTGACGCTCGCCTCTGGAAACTTCGACTTGATGATCGCTTCGACTTCCACCTCCTGCGACTCGTCCAACGGTGAAAAGACACCGCTGATGACAATGTTCTTGCAGCGAGGCCGTCGTCGTCGCAGCTCGTCGACGCACGCGCGAACTTCGATCGGATCTATGGTCTCGATTGGTGTGCGATCGAACTGAAAGCCGCCTTTGAGAAAAAAATAGCATCCCTCCACACTTTCGGTCAGAGACGGCGGAAAGTCGATGAACGGCGGCAAGGCACGGCTGGCTATAGAAAAGAAAAAATAGGTCCCATTCTTATCCGGGAAAACGCACCGTCTCCACATAGGCGAAAGACGGCGACAGGCGCGAGGCCTTTTCTCTGCACCGTCGCATTTACGAAGTGCGTCGTTCCGATGTGAACTCGAACGACTCGCTCGGCGATCGCTAACAGGGACGCAGGCGCGTTGCGCGTCGCTGCGTCGTCGATCGCGGCGCGTATCGCTTCCAAGACGCCGCCCGTTACGTCTTCGCTCGTCGGACGCTTCGCGGAGCCGATCACGACGGTTCCTCGCTGTACGACGCAGTCTGTGTTCGTGCCGCCGACATCGAGACCCAGTAGCAAGTTTTCCATGTCCTTTACGGTGAACGTAAACAAACACAACGCGATCCGGTCACATGAGAACAATGAATGTACACAGTGGCTAAAATTAGACGGTCTGAATTTAGACCAAAACGCCTCCGACCAAAAAAATTCCGAAAGTACTGTACAGTAGTTGCTTCTCTAATTTAATTGTGCATGACGCCCTACAGTACTGATGGAAAAACGGTAACACTACCTAATCGGTCTACAATGCAGCAGCGCCTAAACCATGTTTTCTTGTGTGCTAATTACAGAACACGCTAAGACGGTGTAGGAGTAATTTGTCTACATTTCAAAAGTAATCATTAGAGTTGGCGTGGCCTTAAGAATTTTGCGCGTGCGCAAAATTTTTCGCTACTTCGCCATCTCCTTTCGTCATCATCTGTATGTGGGCCCTCCAAATCTGCAGGCGCACTTGTGCCGACAAACGGATGTACAACGATCACGGCAGCAACGCCTGGACACAGAAACGAGTTGCCGACCGACTACAAAAGCACTCGCGCCACTCGCGCCATCGCTAGCAGTAACACGTGAGACAGCTCGTGAGACAGCCCACGTCCGGGATCATCGCTAACGGTCTGTTCGAGTGTTCGTGTACTGTCGTTGAATCGTCTCGTGGTGTCGAATGAATTCCGCTGACGATAATGGTAAGATAGTCATCTGTCGCGTTGGATTTGGTTCAGTTTGGTGCGACGGAGCGCGTGATACTATACACTACGAATCGAAACGCGCCTCGGAAACGTGTTTCTAACCCCGAACGCCGCACACCCTCGCCTTTTTTCGAACTCCTGCGATGCATGGTAGTCGAGAATACTCAACGAAAAGTCGGCGAAGCGCTCACCCTGCCACGCCCACTTCGCACGAGGTGGCTAAAATACCTGAACTGTACTCTGTAGACTTGGCAGCCAGCGTGCAAGATCTTCGCATCGAAGATCCAGATCCTGATCGTTTCAAGGCGATAATGGCAGAATTGGCTGAGACAAAGAAAGCCTTGGCAGAGAAAGACGAAGCCTTGGCAGAGAAAGACGAAGCCTTGGCAGAGAAAGACGAAGCTTTGACTAAGACCAAGAAGGAATTGGACATTGTAAAGGCATCTTACAGTCGAGGGAAGGAGCATAGGACGAAACTGAGTGAGTGAGTGGGCAGGTTTCAGAGTTATAGTAAGACGTGACGTCGTCTTTTACCTTTAGAGAAGAGTTTCCATGTTGATGAGCCACCAAAATCGTGCTGCGTGAAGGAGATGGGTACATTCACAATTGAGTATCGCGTGACTTCCAAGGACGAGGGAATGAGGGTGTCTTACCAGTGGAAGTACAAGCAGCGGTCACGTGAAACAAAAGACTATCCGTGCACAAAAGAATGCCTGTCAATTCCTTATGTCAAAATAGGCGACTCGGCAAACTATTTTTGTACAGTAAAGGTTACTTTTCCTGATGGAGATGAGGTCGAGCAGAAGTCCGGGCAATGTCAACTTGTTGTTCGTGCGGTATAACTAAGCGCTGATTAGAAATATTTCTATGACGGTAATATCATTTTTTAGGATGATAAAGCCGCGCCATCAGCAGTGACACGGAAGTTTAAGCTTGGGGAATCACCGGGTCTCTTTTTCCCTGCATTCAAACCCTGGCAATGCGAGGATGAGCTCACCGACGTTGATGAAGATGATGAAGAAATGGTGCTGCCTGCCAGGAAATTGCTTGCGTGGGCAGAAGATAGCATTGGCGCCGAAAGTGATATGTCTGCAGCTGTTAAAACTGCATTCTGTGAGGCTTTTGGTCAAAATCTGGAGAGTCTGAAAGCTTCACAGAGCAGGTCCTCTACCGTAGATGCCGATGCCGATGCCGATGCCGATGCCGATGCCGAAAAAGAGACAGGGGGTAGAAGAACGTCAACGGTGACCTGTGACGGAGCTTTCACGCTTCTCGACGATAACGCCGTTATAAAGTTTCTTTTGGAAATGAAAGTGAGCGACGAGCTAAGAGCGAAAGCATTGTATCAAGTTCTGCGACAATTTCAAGCTACCAGAGACGACCTGCCTCCAACTTGGTATGGCGGAAAGTTCACTGGTAGAGGCGGTATTTTTCCGGGTCTTGTTGCCTCGCTTGCTGACGTGATGCTGTCCTTCTATGGTGTTGTCACAATTACTACCGCCAGTAGTACCGGAAATTCGCTCACGGAAAAATTGAGTTGTCGCAAGCTGGCCGAGGCGAACGTCACTTCTGTCAGAAGGGTAGCGCACTGCCTGAGCCAAGCTAAGAAAGTAATGAAGAAAATTGAAGAATTCTACGCAACACCGGAGTTTGCTGAAGAGCAGACAGGTGAACGAAAGTTGGTTGCTACTCTACCTGCCCCTATTACAATTGATAAGGGCCAAATCACCTTTGTTCGTGCATTGGATGAAAAATCCCTCGTATTCCTTGCCGAGATGTTAGATGGAAACGGTAGCAAAATGGAAGTCGTCGTCAAATTCGCCGCTGATCGCTACGGTGTTAAGCCACACCGACACTGCGCTAATAAACGGTTGGCTCCTAGCCTTCATCATTTCATGATATATGACGACAAGCTTCTGATGGTGGTAATGGAGTATTGCAAGGACTTTCTCACCATTAATGAGGCAAAAAGCAAGTCATGGTACAACGCCGAGCAAGTGAAGGAGAAGGCTGCTGCAGCGATTAGATATTTGCATAGCGGCGACTTTGTTCATGGGGACATCAGAGAATTCAACTTAATGACGAATGAAGCAGGCGAAGTTAAACTCATCGACTTTGACTGGGCTGGCAAAGCAGGGGAAGTTCGTTTTCCACGCCGCCTAAATCACCGCATTAAGTGGCCAGCAAATGCATACGATGCTATCCACAAAGTTCACGACGAAAAAATGCTAGAAAAAATCCCTTTCTGAACTCTCTGAATCTGTTTTTTTCATTTACTTGTGTTTATACTTTTGTGTGTATTGCGTGACGTAGACAACACCTTAGAGGTCAATTAGTACTATATTGAGTTTTTGACGTCAAAACATTGAAGTACATTAGAGCTCATTAGAGCTACGAGCAACATCACGTGCTCAGACAGAAATAATTAATGAAAAAGACGTGCGCGCGGCGCATCCAGAGCACGCACGCTCGTCCTCGTTCGATGATTCGACGCGAGCAACGCAAGGCGACCAAGGCGAACAGGTGCGAGTACCCACGCGGCCTTTTCTCTGCACCGTTCCGATGCGACCAGGCGCGCTGCGCGTCGTTGCGCTGCTCGTTACGTCGTCGCCCGTCGGACGCTTCGCGGAGCCGATCACGACGGCTTTCCGCTGTACGACGCAGTCCTACGAAGTGAGCGGTGGCCCCACACCCACCAGCTAGGGCCTGGCGACTAGACGCAGTCTGCGTTCGTGCGAGAGTTCCAGCAGAGATGTCTCTAGTTCCAGTCTGTACACTCCGGTCACATGAGCTGGTAAATTTGGCTAAAATAGACGGTCTGGGATTTAGACCAAAACACCCTCACCAAAATGCATTTGTTCGTTCACGCTGTCTACACTGCCCTGTTGCAACTGGGAAAAATCAATATCTTTTTTTGCTTTTTCTTCCCCTATTCTTCTGCTGATTTGCCTACTCAGCGCTTCGAACATTTGTATGGGGAACTCGTCTTCTTGCTGCTTCTTCGTCTGTTTCCACTGTTCCCATGACATGAAGGTTTCATCGACTTCTGTTGCTGATTGTTTTCGCAGGTTTGGACGACGTCCGTTTATGAGTTCTTTGACGAGACCTTTGATCTCTCTTCTCATTTCAAACATTTGTTGTTGAAGCTCGTTTTGTAACAGGGACAAGTCGCCCTTACTGGCTCCGTCTTTCTTGCGCTGTCTCGCACGCCGCTCCCGATATCGTTCCACCATTTCTTTCATTTCTTTTTGAAATTTCTCGTCGACGTTTTTCTCTGGTTTGGGTTCTTTTACCTGCGCAAGAGAAGGAGCGTATGAATACAGAATACAGAAGGATTTGACTCTTGCCTTCTCTTGTTTCTTGCGACTAATAAGCCAGACGATAAATTCAAAGGGTATCATAACGAGATTCAAAGGAACGGGCACCATGGGAAGCAGAGCCATATCTCTCACCACGTTCGCTCGAGCGAACTTCCATTCAAGATCAGAATTATCCTACAACAAAGCTATATACAAGAAAACAAACCTAATCTCGCGTCCTACTTCGACTCGTTGAAAGGAATTGTTTATAAGAGCAATGAGCATGTTGAGAAGAATGATCACGGAGACGACCAGCCAGACGCCCAAGAGCAACATGCTTACAACGTCTTCTGGACCAGTGCTCAACTCAAAAAGATCCACTTCGATCATTCCAAACAGCGCCCAAAAGAGACTTCTCAATGATCTCCAAATTCTACGACAAAAAGAGAAGTCGCTTTTATTTGATTTGAATTTGAAAAAAAGGAGAAATATTTATCTACCCAAGGAAATTTTCTTCGGCGAGGGACGTCGCGTTTTGCGTAACGTAAGCGTGGGCCGTGTGAACGCTGGTGATGCTCAGAGCGAAACCGGTCCAAAACGCGCACAGGATGATGAGAAACATGAAGGTGACTTTCGAAATGGAAATAAACGAGACCTGAATGGGTCCCAGGCGAGAATGGAATTGGAGGAGTGTGAGCGCGTTGATGCAATAGCCGAGAACGGCGACGCCGTACACGTGAAACGAAATTCGAATCAACGTCTCGCGTGTCGTCGACGAAACGGAACCGTAGAATCCGACGAAACAAAGAACGAAATAGGCGGCGAAGAGACACAAGAGAACGACGTCGACGATCTTTTGTTGCCTATGAGCGAGGTATTTCGAAAACGATATGTCGGTCCGGTACAGTTGAATTCCCTTTCGGATTTTGTGCACGACGAAGGCGACGAAGAAGACGAAGATGGTCCAGTCGAGTGGCGTCAGCGACGTGCCGTGGAAATTTTTCGAATTGTATACGACGCCAAGGAAGAGCAAAAGGAGGAATGCAATAAGCGATAGGGCCTTGGAGATGAACGAAAGACGGGGAATCGTCTTTCCCGCGCAGAACGGGTAGAATATGGTACGAATCGCATCGGCAACGGTGCTCCGCTTCTTTAGATTCTGACTCCGACTGCCGGACCACGTTTGACTGATGTACTCCTGAATAGCGGGACTCGCGATGAACTAGAGTCGAAACGCGAAGTGAGATCCCCCTCGCGTAGCGCTTATATCACTTCACCTGTTTTTGTTCTCTTGCTATTGCATAGTCGATCAGCTTGTCGTTTACGACGCATTTGACTGTTTCCGGTTGACATCCGGATAGCAGATCGACGGCGAGAATTTCCGCATTCTGCGCCATCTCGTTGAAATCCTGACGATAGGTCGCATTGTCGTCGGCCGCTTTGACGAATTGGTGACTCAATTCGAGACAGACGCGAAGAGGATTTGCCGACTCCAAAATGAGATCCTCCTCCTCCGTCAGAATCTGCAACGCTTCGTAGCGCAACTTATAGAGACCTATCTCAGAAACGCTGTTCGTCGCCCGCAGCAACGCCTTACAACCGACTCTATTTCCATTCTCCAACGCTGTCGTGAGAGCGCTCTTCGCACTGCCCGTGGGGCTGTGGTCGATCAAATAATTGAGGCAACTGAGTGCTTTGCTGCCGGCCGATGCGGCTCGATGCAAGGGCCGATACTTCGCCTTGTCTTCCTTCGTCAAATCGACGCCGTTCGATTTGGCTATTTTTAATAGTTCGACGTCGCCTTGTTCGGCGGCGTGGTGAGCGACGTTTCGGCCTTCGGCGTCGTGCGCTCCTAGAAACGACGGTATGTGCTTGCAAATGAGCTCGAATTTCTTTTTCGATTCGTTGGCCGCTCTAACGGCGGCGACGGGAAACGGATATCTACTTGGTAGACTATCGTCGCTCTGCTCCGATTCCGTGCTAATGCCACGTTCCATTAGAACCTGAAAATTAAAAGGATTCGAAGCGAATGTAGTACGTATGGGACTTGATCACCTTAGCGGAATCGGCAGGACATATGAGAAGAGTGAGACACAGAAGTGACCAGGCATGCTTGCACTGACCGAAATTGGGAATTTGAGACGCTTTCACCGAGACCAGATGAAGTATCGTCTGTACGCGCTGCTGCGGATGTGTCGTCGGTTCGACGTCCTTCCACATGGACATGAAAAGATCGAGAGGAGTTTCGCGGGCGTCGTTCTCCACGTCCAATTCGCAACCGGCGCCGAACATGGCACGCAAACGATCAGGACAAAGACTCTCGGGTCCGTCGAGTTTGAACTGGTGCGAAGAAAAAAATAATTTATATCTTATCGATTCTTGTCTTTTTTTTACCGCTAGATGAAGAGGAGTGTTTCCGTAGCCGTCTTTTCCGTTGGGAAACTTTGCCTTCGCGAAAAGCGCGCTGAACGCGTCGATTGGAAAGTCGACGTTGACCACTGCGTTGTGCAGTGCACTTCGTCGTCGTTTTGCTGCATCGTTGTCGACTTCCGCTCCATGGGAGAGCAGCTGTAGCGCCACTACACAAGAGAAAGTTTCAGTACCGGTACGTACAGGTTTTTTCCCCTACGCACGTACTTTCACCGCACACTTTGATAGCATCCGGATCGAAGGCGCGCTGCTTTTGTCGACGTTTCTCGCAATAGTTCCGAAATCGATGACAAAGATGCTCGACCAGAGTGCGCTGTTTACGCGTACGGATGCGAAGGTATCGCTTGTTTTGTTTCAGTTCGTCGTTCAAGCGATGGGCTTGTTCGACGCCGCCGCCAAAATTGCCGACCAGACGAATGATATTCGTGTACGCCCATTCGCGTCGACAATCGGCCTCGTCTTCCGACGACGCTGAGGACGGTTGTGCCGAATGTGCCGGTGTCGTAGGCACCGACTTCGGTTTTTTTCTCCAGACTAGCCAGCGGTCGGGGAAGTCGGGTTCGTCCGTTCCTGTTTCATGTAGGTTTTCTGTAGTGCTTCGAAGCTCTGTCATGCTTTGAAGCTCTGTCATCTCTGGAGGAACTATGAGGTGCTGCATCTGTAAGTCGCTACTTGTAACGTCTGGATTCTAGCGGATACAGTACTGTAGTAGACTATGGTCGGGGAACTGAAAGTAGGGCGCACTTTCGGTCTATATACGCACGTTACGACATCCGCTTATCCTGCCTACACCTATGCCTACTACTGTAGCCATATAGATAAAAATCAAAATATTCTATTATATTTATTTACAATTGAAATGTGAATACGTAAATTAAAGTAGACTCTGTTTTATAGGTTTTCATTTGGAGCTCGATCTCGGCAAAGTTGCAACGAATTTTGATTCGTTGGCAAGACAAAATGTCTTATCGTCGTCAGATCGATACTCCAACACTTGTCTTGGAAACGGAGGAAGCTGAGATCGCGGCAGAGATATGGGCTGAGGATTTTTAACATCTGAAAAATCGTAGGTAAGCTTCAAGCTGCTTCCGCTTCCCGAAACTGATTTTAGTTGAACGGTGTAGTTGAAACTCCACTTGACAGCGCGGAGAGGGTACATCTCTTTCGTTTCCGTGTTATAGCAGCAAACCCACGTGGTTAACTTGGCATCGGTTTGGATATAATGCAAATAATAACACGCGTCTTTTTGATTGTTCTCCTCTAGCCAAGCGCCGTACGCCTTATCCCCTTGTTTGATGCAAACCTGGGCTTTTACCAAAGGCTGATCGGCCATGCTGATCGTTCCCGTCACCGACTCTCCGCTCTTTTGTGTTTTATAGACGTCAGCCAAGGAAAAGGAAGAGGACGCGTGCGAATTGTAAGCGGGCATTTTCGAGTTATTTTTGGCAATGCAGTCCAGGATAGGAGGTTCGCTGCGCGGCAAGGGCTCCGCTAAGACCAAACGAAACGCCGAGCTGAAATTGTCGTCAGTCGACAGGCTCGAGCTGTAGCCCACGCTAACGCCACTGCCTTGGTCGACTGTCTGGAAAATTCCAATGGTCCAATTGGAGTCAGAGAGCGCAGTCGACGGACCCGTTCTGCCCAATGAGCACTGGGCCAGCATTTCGATAGTCGGACCGCCGACGAATAATTCAGTGTCAGTGGAATTCGGCTTAGGCGAGTATAAGGCTTTCGATTGACGAAAATGCATTTTTGTGTAGCCGTTGGTCGTCAGTTGGAAGTCCCTATAAGGCGACTCGGAGTTTTTCGGCAGAGGAAAAAGAGGCACGTCGGACATGTCTGCTGTTGCTTCGATCGAACCACGTGCGAGATAAACGGGACCGAGGCTCGTGTTGGCGGCGACAGGCTGGAGCTCGGTGTGATCGACTAATAAGTGAGAATGCTTATGAGTTGGTAGTGCGAGCAGTTCGACGTTGCGTCGCGTTTTGGAGGAATGACAGAGTACGACGAGGCTTTGTCCCATGGTAAGAGTTCGATTTATAAGAAGCTACTAAGTCGGCGATCAATTTATAACGCTCGTCAATTAGGGAATTTTAATTAATCCCCATAAATTAAAGTCCCCATGACAGAGGTAACTCCCCTTCGCAACGCGCGTCTCCAAGATCAGGAAAATCCAAAGGAGCAAAGCGGCTCCTTCCGATGCCGGTCTTCGTTCGATCGTTTCGATGTATCGCTACGTTCAGCGAGACCCCGACAGTTCCGTCTACGCGGCCGTATCGGCGGTGCTCGACGAGAACGAGTGGATTCGATGCCGACGCGAGAGTCCCCGTTTCCATCTGATGCTTGGCGACCTGAACCGGCTTCCTTGGCACACACTAGGTTTCCCCCACAACGAAATTACGTTTGAGCAAGCAATTTGCTATCTGCTCTAGGGCAAACGGGAGTGAAACCGCTCGTGAACTATTATCGCGGCGCTCGATTGATTTGCAGGAAGGCGCAGCTAACTCGGTTTGCTCACTCGACTCGATTCGAAGTCTAAAAATAATTTTCTCGGGGGGACAGAACCTTGAACAATTACCGCAGTAGAATGGGGAGACCACCGGTCCCTTGGTATCCAGAATCATACGTCGTCAGTCCTCGGCAGAACGCCAAATCGACGAAGAGACCGCCCATAATAGCATCCACTGACGACAGGGACAGACTTCGAGAGGCAGTTACTGGACGTCGTGACAGCGTATGGATAGTCAAGTCCTCGTGCGGAGCAAAGGGTATCTACCCTACGTGGGCGCGGAACGATTTATCCTATTGATTTTTGAAGGGCTTGGCATGCTGATTACGGATAGCGTGGAAAAGGCAATTGATTTCGTCGACTCACAAGGGCAATTGCACGTTGTTCAGAAATACATCGAAAATCCCTTACTCCTAGATGGAGATCGTAAATTTGATATTCGGTGGGCGTTCGTGCGCGTACGTGTGCTCTGACGTAACCTCTCTTTTTTTCTTTGCCAGAGTCTGGGTCCTGTTGGATCATGAATTTCGAGTATTTATGTACAAAGAGGGCGTGTTGCGAACGACGTCAGAGCCGTACAGGCCTGACGACTTGCAGGCAACAACAAGTCATTTGACAAATCACTATTTGCAGGTGTGCCATTTGGACTATTAGCCTCTGCGTGCACGGTTTTTAAAACTATAGGAAAACTTCTCTCAAAACTACGGACTCTACGAAGAAGGAAACGAAATGTTCTTCGACGAGTTTGCCGCGTAAGGATTTCTGTTTTTAGACATTGAAATGAATTTATTTGAGATAAGTACAGTGCTGACGTTCGTTTTTGTGCAGATTTCTGCATCGTAAGCACGGAAAGCGTCTCCATGACGTACTCTCCCAAATTAGATCTATTGTATTAGAGACGTTCAAAAGCGTCCGAGAGGTGAGCCCATGTAAATACATGTATCTGATTTGCATTTACGTGCTGTGGGTGACGCTCGCTTTCCGCTTTTAGGATTTAATTTTAGCGGAAACCGCCTCTTATCGAAGTTTTCAGCTGTTTGGCTTCGATTTTATGCTGGACACGAGTTTCAAAGTCTGGCTTATGGAAGTGAACGGGTCGCCAGCATCAGCTGAGTGCGTGGGTGTGGGTGCGGGCAGGTGAGCATTGTTTAATCGCCGTCTTTCTTTGTGCAGGAGACTTTTGCCTGCGATGGCGCAGAGCATTGTTCAAACTGCAATCGACCCTTTATTTCCTCCAGCGGAAGAAGCCAGCCAATCAACGCTATTTGAACCCATTGATTAAGCATACTCATCAAAGTAACGTGCCTTATCGTGCCTTCATCCGTCATCGTATACGTATATATAAACGTGTCTTTCGTCAGCGCCACTTTCATTGTGACTCAGGCCATGTCCTCCACGAATCCCTTCGCTCTAGTCGGACCAAAGACGGTGTCTGTGAGGACCGTCGACAGTCTCGTCCCGTCTCGCTTCAAAACGCATCCTATGCGGACAATCAATTCGTCCGAGTCACACGTCGACGTTGGCAGCGCATTTGAATATTATCAATGTTCGAATTGGCCTTCAGTGAAAAACGCCTCGAGCGAGAGCCAGCCAATTATATCGATAACGCGTCCTCCGTGCATCTTTGTAGCGAATACGGTTCTACAAGCGCAACGGTCTCGTCTCGACGGCGACGGCAAGTATCAGCTTTCTATCATACAGGAGCTTCTTAGCAACGAAGAGAAGCGATGGTACGGTGAAACTAAAACGGGAAAAGATTTTTATCTGACACCCGTTGCTAATGACGGATGCAGATTTCCGCTTCTCGATCGCGTTACCTATCCCCCGAGCAACATCGCTCCGAGAGGAAATCCTAGCTATAGCAAGAACTCGACCATTGACATCGATTTGTCGGCGGATAGGGTTTATGGAACGATTTTTGCCTTCAATGAACCGTTGATGAGCGTCCGCACTAGCTTGTTGTACAAGGACTACGAGCACTTGGTCAAGAATCGTCCGCCCAGTGGCAAGTTTCTGTTGACGTTCGTCGAAAAATTGACGAAATGGCGCACTTGGCTTGTGATTAGAGAGGTCCGGGGGGCTACGGATTCTATTTATCCGCTGATTGCTCTCGACTGGGCTTTTGAGTTTCAGATGAAGGTTACATCTGAGGATGCTGACGGCATCGATGTGACCTGGCAGTTCGTTGACACCCCAATTTCTCAAGCGATGCCCGTTGTTTCGTTTGATAAAGTCGCCAACTATCGTCAGCTACCCGAGTTTCCCAACGAGATACTGACGCAGACAAAGAGCTCAGGAGAGTTTTGCATTGCAAACGATGCATTTGGTTGGAAAGCGGTCTTAGGAGGAAAGTAGAAGCGAAAGTGCGTTATGCTGGCGAATCGCGACGCTGCATACGTGAGCGACTATAGCCACGCGGTGCATGCGTGTATCTAGAAAGTTAGACATATCTTTTTCTGGGTCTCTGAACTCTTTTTCGTCTCCTTTTCTATCGAAACAAGCCTGGCTTGCGCGCGTGCTATGCGAAGAAACGTGACGTCATGGACGAAGAAGGCGTCCGCGTCGTTCTTCTAGTTAACGTCTCCCCTCCAGAGCACGCAGCCCGCATTCCGACTCAATACGCGCGCCTCGTCTCGTTGAGCTGCCTCCGCGTGCTCGCATTCTTCAGCCAGCGCCGATCGGCCCACGACGGCATCCCAGTCGCGTGGGCTTATCGTTTCTACAAGCCCCGCCAATGCGGCGACGTCGACGCGCTTCCGTCGACGACGTTCGCGCCTTTCGACAGCGCCGAAGACATCGTTCGACTGGAGAAAGAGCTCCTCGATCGACTCGAATGCGACAAAGAGACGAAAACGATCCGACATCGTCGCTACATCGACGACGTCGTTCTCCAATTGACCCATCTAGCCCAAGACTATCCGTGGGACGGTCCGGACGTCGTTTTCTCGTCGAAACGAAGACGGAGTCGATCTCGAAAGCGTCGCAGCGGCGACGAACGCGACGTTTCGAAACGATTCGTATTCGTCGTTCAACCGATTCCGAACAGCGAGGCGGAGTGGAGTCGACTGTGGGGAGCCAATATGCGCTTTCGATTCGAAGGGGAGGACGCCGCGACGCTGACGACGCGATTCTTCGGTTCTCCGCTCGTCAAGGAGCTCGACGAGAGGAAACACATACGAGTCCACTGGATCGACACGTCGACCGAACTATCAGTGACGGTAAAAAACCCCAAACTTTTCTAATTAATTAATTAAATAAATTTTAATTAAAAATTAAATTTAATTAAAAATTTAATTAATTAATTTTTAGAATTTTCGTTTTATGACGGAGATGAATGCGGTGTTGGCTCCGCTGAGGGGAGGCATCATTCCCGCTTCGAGTCTCGTACGTCCTCTCATCGTCAATCAGGTCTCGGCACTTCGCGTCAGCGCTACCATCGCGCCGTCGACGATTCTCGAAGCGTTGATTTATCCGTCGTCAACGTCGACGATGACGACGAAAGAACAATTTACGTCGCTCGACAGAAGAGGAGGCAAGAAAGAAAAATCAACTATATGATACACACACACATATAATCGTGTATAGAGTTTCTGTGCACGCTCGGTCTGAGGCCTTTGAGAAACGGGACGCCTTCCTCCGTTCAGAGTCTCGCCATGGAATCGGTGGTCTCCGTCGACGTAACGAACTCTTTTCTCTTCATGGATCTTCTGGATCTTAACGAGTCCATGTTGTGCGTGGGCTACGAGGAAGCGAAGGACGTCTGTCTGACGTCGTTGAGGAGAACGCATTCTACTCGTTTTCGCGATCTTATGTATCTGCTTCGACTGAAGCGAATTTGCTTGGTAAGGAGAGAGGAATAACATATTTCCCCCATGTACTTGAGAATTTTTTTATCAGATTGTGTATTCGCCTTCTGCGGTGGCGAGACCAAGGTATCTTCTTGAGCCCATAACGGGAAACGTTGCTGCTTTGCATGTACTCAAAAAGGATCCTTCGATGACGTCAGACTCGACCTTGCTTTCTCCTCCTCTCGATCATCGTACGGCGAGTGGACCCTTCTCCTTTTCGGCTTTTCCGTTTTCGTCTTTTTTTACCGATTCATTTTTCTCCCTTTCGCCTGATTGCGGACTCGAATCGTCGACAAAGGATTGGCTACTGAGGTTGTGTCTTCTCTCTCTCTCTCTCTCTCTAATTAATAATATTATCCCTTTTCCTTTTAGTGAAGTTCGTGTTGAGACTCCGTGGGATCGCCGTGAAATCCTCAGCAATCTTAGATCGTTTTACGACAAACTCTCGCAGAAAAACGTCGACGAGAAGGGTAAATTAAATTTTATGATCGAGTGTGATAATAGATAAAAAAGATGATGACGTCTCCAGGGAACGTCGGTACTGTGCTGGACACTAAACTATTGTCGTTCTACGAGGAATTCGTCCGCGGAGAGAACGACGTTTGCGAAGAAGAGTTGGTTTCACGTCTCGCTGACGCTTTGAAATATGTCAGCTCTAAAGTATTGTTACACTGACATAGATTGATTCATTTTTTTTCATGTGTTTGTTAAGGAATTGAGTGATTTTGTGAAGGGAACGTTGCTGCGTTCAGCGGATGCATTGAAAAGCGTTCAAGAGAACGGGAGTACAAAGAGACAGATGTTCGTATAGAAGCAGCTCTCTATGAGGTTTGTTCTCTTATCTCGTTTTTCTCTCTCCTAGGTATCGAGCTCAGTTAACTCTTCGCTTCGAATTGGGCTTACTCGACGGCGAAATCTCCACGAACGAAGTGCGTACGCGTCACTTGCGAAATGACGCGCGTGGACCCGTTTCGTCTCGTTGCTAGGTGACGACTTTATTTCGGGCATTCCGATTTGTAATAGACGGCGAGGAGTTTCACGGATTCCTCGGCAGAGCCTTCAAACGGTAAGCGAATTCGATTTAGCCAATGTGCATTTCCCCTTTTCTTGATTAATTTTAATTTTGTGCGTGTCAGATACACGTCCCCGTTGATCCGCTCGTGTCTGTTATCCGTGTGCGACCGTCTCATGCTGCGATCGCCTGACGACACTTCGTCAAAGGAGGAGGAGTCATCCGACTGCGACTCTGACTCCGATCGCGTCATTCTTCTGGAGACAGAGTGTCTAATGAAACATCGTTCTGATATTGGGCCTCCGTCAGGACCTGCAGCACCTCAGCCGCCTTCGTCAGGCTCGCAACGGTGAAATGCATGCAATTGTTGCATATTTATTTATAAGCGACGATTGTTTGTAGGAAGTTTGTTCGGCATCAGAGTTTTCACGATTTTGGTCAGCCGAAAAGGATTTTAGTCAATCTGCGACAAAGAGAAAAGAAGGAGGTTGAAATGATTGCGAAAAGGACGCGGAGTTCGCAAAAAAAGAGGCACGCGGTGCGACTCTTTTCTTTCTTCGGTTCACGTTTTTGTATTAGAGTTGCGAGTGAGAGCACGGCGTCGGCGGCGGGGCCGGAATCGTCGCCGAAGAAGGAGAAGAAACGAACGAATGTTCGACGCTCTCTTTTTAGCGAGATCGGCCTTCTCACTCAATCTCGAACACGTCTCGACGACGGAAATGCCGTTCCTTCGCGAGATGCGAAAGCGAAGAAGTCGCCTCAGAGTAAGAACATTGTCTTTTCGTGCAAGAGGAGGGGAAAGCACGATTTTTGATGCAGAACCGCGAATCATGGCGAAAGACACGCCGCTGAAACGACAGTCTGGCGTAATAACAAGAAGCAGGTTAATTAATTAATTATATGAAAAAGATTATTTAATTTTGTTTTTCTATATAGGGTTGCTTCCGGTGAAGTGGCAAGCGTGTGTGACACCCCGAAACGAAAATTTTATTCTCGTAAGTGTGGTGGCATTCTAGTGTCTAGGCTCAATAAAAGGTGCTCTTCATTTCAGGGGAAGCGGTCTCGACATCAAGAAGAAGACGTCGAGACGACGGCTCCAGAAGTGACCACCGCACAGTAGAGGCAATACATCTGTCATCTCCAATGAAGGCAAATGACAGTGACATGGCCAGTCAGATGTTTCGAGAGCAAGAGCAGGTTCTGGCTCCCGCTTGCGCCAGTCTACCGGACGAACTCCCAAATCAACAAAAGATAATTTCTAGTTCATCGATCGAGTATGATTTCCATGGCGACGTGGTGTTTGATGACGGCGGCGAAAAGGAGGCTGCAGAAGAACGAAAAAAGACAATACCTGAAGACGTTTATTTTCCAGAGGACGAGGAAATAAAGAATTGATTTGATTATAGACGAGGTCACGTGTGTTGTGACGATAATGGCACGGCGTGTTCTGTACGCTTTCGCTGGCGTCGCGGCAGCGTTCGCAATCGTCGGCATCTACAGAGGCTTCTTCTCGTCGTCGAAAACGCCGTCTCCGAGCGGCGAAACAACGACCCGTCGATTCGCGCATCGAATCGTGCACTTGGACCTCAAAGGGGCCCCGCCAACGATGTCCTATCTCGTCGATCTTCTTCCCTTTCTCAAGCGGCTCGGCGCAACGGGTCTCCTCGTCGAATACGAAGACATGTACCCGTACTCCGGCGATCTTTCCCTTCTCCGTCGCGCCGACGCTTACACCGAAGCGGAAATCAAACGCCTCGTCGCGAAAGCGAATTCTCTCCATCTCGATCTCATACCGCTCGTTCAGACGTTCGGTCACTTGTCGTTCGTGCTGAAGCACGAACGCTTCGCGCCTTTGCGCGCAGATCCGCGCGACGTGACGTCACTCTGCGCGTCGAATCCCGATTCGGCGGCGCTCGCCAAACGACTCGTCGCCGACGTCGCGCGTCTTCATCCGAACGCGAAGCGAATACACGTCGGCGGCGACGAAGTCGGCGGAATCGGTCGTTGCCGAACGGACGCCGGTCGCGGCGGCACGAGCGCTCTCTACGTCGCGCACATGAAACCCATACTCGAGTACGTGACTGAAACTCTCGCGGTCACGCCCCTTTTGTGGCACGACATGCTCGCCCAATGGTCCATAGGCGATTTGACGAAATTCAGTCATCTCGCCGAACCGATGATTTGGGAGTATCGAGCCGACGTGCGCTATCACGTCGACGCGGCGACGTTGCGTCGTTTTTCCGCGACCTTTCCGCGCGTTTGGGCGGCGAGCGCGTTCAAAGGTGCCGACGGTAGTTACGAGGATTTTACGCCTATTAGAACGCGCGTTGCCAATCACGTGGCCTGGTCGAAAATTTTGAACGAGTATCCGGGACCGGGCGAGTTGATTGGAATCGCGTTGACTGGCTGGTCGAAGTACGATCACTTTGCCATTCCGTGCGAGCTGTTGCCGCCTGCTTTGCCGTCGCTTGCTCTGTGTCTGTCCACGTTGAAGTCAGGTGCGCTTCTGGCATCAGAGCACGAACGCGTGTCGAGGCTCCTCGGTTTTCGGGATTCTCTCGTTCCTTTGGACTATTTTGATGCCAAGAAGAGCGACTTTGGGTCGCTTTCGTATCCCGGTGGACCTGTATATAATTTTATTTTCTATGTTGATAAGTTGAGGCACATTGGACAAAGGTGCACTAAATTAGACGTCACGTGGATCTCGCCGTGGAATCAGAAACGTAATTCCCTGAATTGGTACAGGGTTAATCAGGCGGCTGAATGCTATGAGAAGTAATAGTATACATAATTAATATAGCTTGATAGTTGAGTTGTTTTTCTCCTCTATACTCAGACTTGCAGAGGACTTCACAGCAGCGGCCGATAAGGCGAAGACCGTTTTGGGTCTTTTCTTGCGTGCAGCGGACGTGGAAGAGTGGATTCAAACAAAGCTTTTTTCGTTTGCTGAACGAGCAAAAGAGTTTCATCAGAAGGCAATCAACGCGTTTAATGAACTTCAATAAAACCAGTTAAACTTCGGCGTCTGCTTTTGAAATCACGATCTTCCCCATCCATTCGTCTTGCTTCAGGGAAACGAGGCCTCTACTCTGAGCCTCTATAAAAGAAAAGGTTTTAGTTTTAGATTTTGAGTATTTGGGAACGTACCTAGCAAATGCGCAAAGGCGCTAGCAGCCTCGGCTCTAGTAGCAATTCCAGGCGGGAAAATATCGTGGAAAGCGACGCTTTGTCTGCCCCGCAGCGCTCTTTCAATGTCCTCTCTAGAAAGGGCGAGGCAATTGTATAAAGAGACTAATTAATTAATTAAATAATGCGTCTTTTCAACTGTAGATGAAAGCTGGAATCCTCTGAAGCAATTTCTTGAAGCATTTCTATTTTTGGGGCATCTACAAGGAATGGAATTCTCCGGATATTGCAGGTATTCAATCAAATTTACCAAATTCCACATTGACGTTTTCTTCATCTTCATCTTCATCTTCCTCGGGATTAGGGGGCAATGGAGACATTTCCTTCATTTCCTCACCGGCTTCCTCACTATGCCAACAAACGCGTGTACCGCATCGCATTTTCTTCAAAAACGTGCACTTTACGGTATAGTTTCAGTGGCCGCTAAATCGGACTGTCTCGATTCCAAAACGTCCAGAGAATACTGCTGCAGCGAGAAAGTTCGATATTGTGCACAAACTAATGTAAGATGCACTAACTTGAGCGGTTTTTTCTAAAGGATCAGCCTCGAAGCCCGCAGTAACTAAATAGTGATTTGACCATTAGTGGTGATAAACTCGTCGTACGCTCAAGTACCATTTGCTGGACCATGGACAGCCGCTGCAACTCCTTTGGGTTCCACAGGACGGCAATCAGTCTGTGTTGTATATTTAGAACAATAGCAAATTTTGAGGCTTTTGTTTTTGCAGTTACAACGATATCGGACGTGTCTTGAAACCACAACAAGTGCGTCGCTCGGGGAATCGTCAACTGCGTCGAATCTATCGAATGGTAGCGGCGGCGGCGACGGCGTGGACTCGGTGGAGGTGGCAGGGAAGCGAGGTCTAGCGCCTTGTGGAAAATAACGTCGCTGGATTCATAGGGCTAACAGTCACCTCTTCTGATGCGGCGCTTCCACTTTGAGGTAAGACGTTATCCTCCTCCTCCTCATGCTCCCCTGAGCCGAAATGCATTTCCGAGCCATCAACTGTCAGTGGCCCATCGGCAGTGTACATTTCCATGAGTTCCTACAAGCAGAACAAGTACAGTAAGGAGTTGGGTCTCAGCGCGAAGTTGTATTCAAAACTTCATTAGGTTGAGTCGCAGGAGCCTCAAGTGACGACGCTTCAGCCGGTATCACTGTAGCCACTACATTTACAGCGATGAGAAGCTCAGTTGTTTACTACATGTATATATATATATATATATATATACCTCCTTCTTTGTATTCTCTCGTTGGGTTTGCGCCTTTCGGGTCGTGCTTTTCAAACCAATCCCTCGATTGGATTTCGAATTGCTCTTCAGTTGGTTCTATAAACTGATTTGGTGTACGTGCTATGACTCTGTCGACAAAAGCAAACTGAAAGCGCGAGGATCATGCAGTCAGACGGATTTACCTCGCTTTGGTCTTTTGGGAAACGGTAGGAAATGTACTGAGGACGCTTTGATCGATTGCTACATGCGGAGAAATGTACGTGGGCAATACTGTACGTGTGACAAGTACCTTTTATGCGATATTTCATCTTTTGGTCATAGATTAGCGCAATTCCATGCATTAGCATGCTGCTCACTCGAAGTGGCAGATTCCCGCGGCGCCTTTGCAATTCATCACTAGAGTATAATATGTGAGCAGTTTTGAATTAATAGTTATGTATCACGTGACGAGGATTATTATTTATAGCGTGACGAAATTTCCTAATGGAGTTATGTAGCACGTGACGAGAATTAATAGAGATTACGAAGAGCAAGAAAATGTTAGCCATACCAGCTCGTAGTAATGTCAAACGCAAGGCACTGCTGTTTTTGATGTTGGTGTATGGCTCCCTGAGAGGCTGCGGCCCTGTAAGAAAGTACGAGTGAGCTCACAATCTATCAAACCGTCGCTTTTCAACCAAGATAAAGCAAATATTCCATCGCCTTCGAGAAGTTCGTAGGGAAACGACATGGCGAAAGCGTTCACGATCACGAGGCGCACAGCTGCACTGATAAGTCAATGAATTGGAGCATGCGGAGACTGCACTGCTTTGTTCTATATGCGAAGAAATCGACAAGAAACGATCACGAGGTGCACAGCTGCACTTAGCAGTTGAATTGAAGCACGCGTAGACTGCATAGCTTTTGTTCTACGTGCCCAGAAATCGACAAGAGGTCATCACTGGAAACTGCTGTTCTTCCGGGAACGCAACGCGCCCTTGAAATCTCGTTAGCGCACGAAGGCACACAAGGGAAGAGTCTCTATGGCGGCTAAAAATTTGACGAACGATGACTTCCGAAAGCTTCTCATGACACCGAGAGAGGCTCCACGCTCGGATTCGCTGCCCGAAGCTCCGTAAGTAGTAAATCGAAGCTTCTGGACGCGTCGCTTTCACGATTTCTAGTCCGCCGAGTCGCAACAAGGAAAAAGCCGCATTTCGACAGAGAAAAAAGAAACCGTACGTAGGGCGTTCACGCATAGAGCAACCAGAGATTCTCTCCGTCGCGCAGTAACATGCCGAAAACGAAAAGCGTCGAACAGGAACGCAACGAAGAATTATCAAAAAAATATCGCGATCGGGTTAGATAGAACAGATAAACGATGCGATTTTTATTGAGGGTCTTCCATTCACCACGCAGGCGAAAGAGCGGCGCGAGGGAGTGAATCCCGATTATGAAAATGTTCCGGAATTGCTGAAAACAACGGGAATTTATTCGGCTGTCGCTCCAGAAAAGTACATTACATAGAGAGGGGCGGGGGGACAAAATGAATAGAGCACCACGTCTTGATTAATTATAGGGAAGATCGGACGAAGGAGTTGAAGAAGCAAGCGATTATGGAGAGCAAGTTCTTAGGTGGCGACATGGAGCACACTCATTTGGTCAAGGGACTCGATTACGCGCTTCTACAGAAAGTATGACGTCGTTGAGAAAACATGTATTGATTTATTTGACGAATGACGAGTGGTGTGCAGGTGCGAGGGGAAATTGCGCTGAAGGAGAAGGAGGAGGAAGAGGAGGAGGAGGAGGAGGAAGAGGAAGAGACGATGGAAGTGGAGCGAGAATTGACTGCCAGGTTGAATATGAGAGACTATCCGAAAAAAATGATATCATGAATTTTTTTTAGGAGGAGAGAAGTTTCTGGGGACAAAGTCGAATTCAAAACTGGAATGGGTAGAAAGAAAAATTTTGACGAGTTTTGTTTAATTAGTTAATTGAGAAATTTTATAATTTATAGCTAAAAATGTGTATCGGACTCTGTTTCAATCAAAGCCGCCGGAACGAAACGAGCAATTTTTGCCAGGCAGAATGGTATTAGAAAAAAAACCCCTGAGTTTGTGACGTCATTTATTTTCTTCCAAGGCCTATATTGTTGATCTGGAGGACGAATATTCAGAGACGGACATTCCAACGACTTTGCTGAGAAGCAAAGCGGATTGTCCGACGCTGCAGAGTCACTCGCTTCTGAGCACCAATGATATCGTTGTCAATAAGCTGACGCAGATCTTGTCCTATTTGAGGCAAGGAAAATTGCAGAGAAAGGGTAAAAAGAAAGAAAAAGGCAAGAAGCAGTCATCATTAAATTGATACCGATTATTTAATGATTTAATTAATTAATTAATTAATTAATCTTTCGTTTAGGCAAGCAGGAGAATGCTGGTGGGCTGAAGAAGTTGCCTGGAGCTGATACAAAGTGAGTGCTTAATTACGTGCAAGTTGTTTGTATTTGATTGGTGTTTTTTTTAGCATTTTTGATGACCTTGGTGCTTACGACTTTGGTTATGGAGCGAGTCAGCAAAAGGGCGAAAAGAAGGCAAAGCAGGGCAATTACTTTGAAAAACCAAAAGACGAGGTTAGAGATTTAAATAATTAAATGCAATAGGCTTTTATTTGATTCTTGATTCAGGATGAGCCAATGGACGTCAATTTCGGTAACGTCTCACAGTTTTGTGTCAGCTGAAAATGAAATTGTGTTGTGTAGATCCAGCAAGTGTTGCCAAGAAGTTTCCTAGTCTTGACATGGACGGCACAAAAGAGGTTCACCTTTCTCTCTCTCACTCTCGCATTATTTATTTATTTATTTATTCAGAAGACAAAGGAGTTTATTGAGCCTGTAGGCGGTCTAACGCAAGAACAGTTACAAGCTGGGTGGGCCGCGGCAGATGCTAAGTACGCATAATCTATGCAAGCAGGTGACGTTATGACATTCTTTTGACAGACTTCCGGGAAAGGAAATGAAGCCAAGCGGCAAGCGGAAGGGGTAAGGAGATTTCTATTAATTAATTAATTAAAAATTAATTATTTGTCTTTGTGTATAGAAAACCTGGTATAGGCGCTCAGAAGCCGAAACGAAAAAGTCTGGCAGAGGAAACGGATAGCTACGCAGAGTGTTACCCAAGGTATAAATATTGACTATGTTTAAGTACAGACTATTCTTATTGTGTTGGCAGTATGTATGAAATTTCTGGCGCTGGCTATGATAGCGATGAAGCCGCTGACTATTCTAAAATGGATATGGTGAGTGTAAAATAGTCAAACAGCTTGTCTTATTATTATTATTATTATTATTATTATTGTGAATCAATATATAGGGCAACAAGAAGGGTCCATACAAACGATGGGATTTTGAGACGGAGGAAGAGTATAAGGAGTACATGAATAAAAAGGAAGCGATGCCCAAGTAATTGTTTTGATGATTTTCTGGTGGTAACTCTGCTTGAATTTTTTTGTTGCACATTAGAGCGGCGTTTCAGTTTGGAGTTAAGATGAATGATGGTCGGAAGACGAGACGACAAAAGGTCAGCCAGAAAGCAAAGCTTGATCGCGATTGGCAAAAAATCAGCAAGGTTTGGCCAAGCATAAAATTAGTGTGACTTTGATACCTTAGCCTTGTTTTGCTTCTAGATTTTAGACAAACGCAAAAGGTGAGTAAGAAAAATGATCCATGTTTACAATAAGACCAAATTCTTTCTCGCAGTAAGGATGAGGGTGATTGAGCTAATGAAATAAAGAGGGGAGTATGTCATCGAACCAATCTACAGCTCTTTGTACAACCGCTTTTCCGTGGGCGTGTATTGGGAGTCGGAACCCCGTATATATACAGACGTACCATATTTGGAGTCTCGGTGACGTCATGCATTAAGAAGTTTCAAACGAGGCTCGACGTTGTCACAGGCGCTACTCTAGCTCGACCGCGCGTTGTCTCGCATCCTGTCGATTCGCGCTCGACAAGACCGTTGAAACTTTGGAGCGCAGGCTTTCTTCGTCGTCGCTGCTTCAAACCGCAAGCGAAGGCCCAAAAAGCCGACTCACCACATCTCATCGACACCTACCCCCCTAACCAGTCGCACCGACGACGGACGACTCCATTTGCGAACGGCATTCGACCGCGCGTACGCATCGACGGAGAATAAGCGAAACGAAGCGTGGAAATTTCCACGCCGAAACGATCGACCCTCGAGATGAACGGAACGGGAATGACGAAACAAGCGAAAGTCGCCGAGTTCTTGAACTCGCCTCTCGTCAAATGGGTAAGAAACGCAAGCGCGAGAACGCACGAACGTCGCCCAAGCCGGACTTGGAACGCCGGCACGGCGGGCAGCAACGCGTAGTCGTCGAACAGTAAACAAAAGAGAGGAAGACAGGCTATATATGTATGTAGGCTAGCTATAATATCTTTTCTCTTCTTCGTCGTCGTCGCAGATTCGCACGTTTGAAGAGCTGGCGCCGTGCGATTCGATGGCGTCGCTCGCCGACGCCGAACTTCTGACAAAAATCATGCAGGAAGCGTAAGACGATTTCTTTGTCGTTCGGTCGAAAAGAGAGAGGGGGGGCCCCCACGCGACTTTTCGTCCACTCTCGCGCTTTGTTTAGCTTTCGTTCTTATCGCGATCGTAGGTAGCGTTCGAGTCGCGCGTTTCGCGATAGGCGGGGGAGCCACGGGGCTCTCGTCGCTTTCCTCGAAGTCCGTTCCCGCTCGCACGGGCTACACGTCCCATGGGGGAAACGTGGGACACGTTCGCGCCGGCACCGCGAGACGAGTTCGCCGAAAAGCGGGGGGGACGTCGACGTCGATTTGCGCGCTCGTTCGACCCCGCCCACTCATCCATTGTCTCTTTACATATAAGCGATCCTTCGTCGGTCAGTTTGGCGAAGATCAATCGAAAAGTCGGCGGCGATCGCATGCGACGCGCGCAGAATCTTCATTATCTTCTCGAAAGCATGATGAATTTTTACGCGGTGAGTGATGAATGAATGAATGAATGGATGAATGAAATGGGGAGTGGATCGAGCGCGAGCGACTCTCTTTCCTTTTTCTTGTAGTCAACGCTCGAGCAGGTGATCGTTATGCGTTTACCCGATTTGCTCTCCATTTGCAAGGATCCGGAGAACGGTAAGAGAGCAGCTGTTCCTGCGGGGGGGAGGGGGAGGGCAGGGGGGAGGATCCCTCAAACGACCCGACTGACGTAATGCATTGAATCTTTAGACGAGAGTCTTTACGAACTGGAGAAGCTGTTATTACTGTTGCTGGGATGCACAGTGCAGGTGAGTGCATGGAAAAAAGGGGGCGGGAACCGGATGAACGACGACGTCTATTTTTAGTGCCAAAACAAGGAGATCATGATTCAACAGATTCAGCGTCTGGGCACGAGCGTTCAACACGCCGTCGTCACCCACATCAAAGAAGTGCGGAATTCTATTTTCTTTGATTGATCGGGTTTCAGTTTTTTTCGTTGCTAGGTTACCGACAATCCGGACGTCGTCTACGCGTTCGAATGGGAAGACATCGAAGCCATGTCGAAGGCGTAAGCGGAAGGAAGAAAAGGAATCTATTTTTGAACCCGGAAATTGTTTTTTCTAGCCAACTAGAAGCCGAGTGTCGACGAATGTATTTATACCTTCAGAAGTTGGCCAAGGAGAGAGACGAATATCAGTTGGTAAGAGACAGCAGATAAAATAAATAAATAAATAAATAAATAATATTTTCTTTATAAAGGCTCGTATTGATCTTTCGCACGAAAGGGATTTCTATCTCGAACAATATTCCGTCAGTGATTGAACCCCGGCGTCTGCGCGTCACGTGTTCATTTTTTTTGTTGCAGTTGGCCGCCAATGTGAAGCAGAATCTTTCGAGAACGCCGTCGTTCTTGAAGTCGCCGCCTCAGCAGTCCGACATCGACACGCAGCACATGCGCGAATTGAGGAAGAAAGTTCGACTTCAACAAGAACAAATGTAAGAGAGAGCGCCTATTGTTTTTTCGCTTGATTTAATTGCGCGTCTCAGCGATTCGAAGTCGAGTCAGTTGCAGGAAGTTCAAGATGAATTGGACAAGTATAAAGAGCAAGTGCAACGTCTTCACCAAGAGGTATGATCTCATTTGCATAGGGTTCTTCTAATCTTATTTATTCTATAGAAACGGCAGCTGTCGAAAGATGCGCAGAAAGTTCGCGTTTACAAGGACGAGGTGGAAGTACTGCGAGTCAAGGTGAAAAGGAGGGGACATTCGATTATTGTGAAATCTTTACCTGCTTCGTTTTTCAGGTCGCCGACTTTGATCAGCTTCAAGCTTCGAATAAAAAGCTCAAGGACAAAGTAGAAGACGTCGATTATCTCAAGAAAAAATTGCAGGTGGAGTAACGGAATTCTCGAATTTGAGCCCAGAGACGGAATTTTCCGTGTAGGAGTTCAAGGAGCAGAATGCCTTGCTGCAGGAAAGCAAGCAAATTCTTGAGGAAGAAATCGCGTCCATGTCGGCGAAGTACGAGGCTCTCGGTAAAGGCAGCTTCCGCGAATCCGGCGATTGCGTCAATCGATTCGACTGTGTCTAGGGGAAAAGAACAACGAGATTGCGAAGCTCAAGACGCAAATCGATTCTCTCCAATCGGCGAAAGATGCCGACCTGCAGCAGATTCAGGAACTGATCGAAGCGAACGCTCGACTTGAATTTGAAAAAAGACACACGTACGTAATAAGCCGTCTCCAGAGAACCTCCAACGAAGATTTGGGATCGTATAGGGAAGACGATTTGGCATCGTTGCGGAAAGAAATGGAAGACCTAAAAGCGAAATTAGTATCAGGTAAAAGAATAGATTTTATTTATCACAAAGGGTTTGAAGCTATGATTCGTTCTCGCGTAGGTGGCGACGGCCAGCCGTCAGTTGGCGCGGAACTGACGGAGGAGGAAATGTAGATTTTTGACTTTACACGTATACACAGGAAGAAAACGTTGTTTTTTTCTCTTTTAGTTCGGCGAGAACCAAGTTGCTTCGTTTGGAGAGAGACAACAAGCGACTCGAGAAAACGATGGAGGAGCTGCGAGAGTCGTCGGCTAAGGTCGTTGCGTTCGAAGTAGCGAACAGGGACTTGAATTCGCAGTGTCAACAGAAACGAAAGGAATTGATTCAACTACAAGAGGCGAGTGACTCTATTTCCAAATGTTCGTTGTGCGAGAGAAGATTTTTTTGTGTGTGTGTAGGAATTTCGGGTTCAGCAGATGAAGGCGGAAAAACTGGAGGAGGAGAACGGCGAATTGCGCGGCAGTTTCGATCGACTTGGATTCGATCACGAGAAAACCGTCGCCGGGCTAAAATTGAAGGAGAAAGAGTAGGGGCGAGACTGATTGAAATGTTGGGGTGCACGGCGATTTTTCTTCTTCTTAGAAAATTCGGCGAAATCGAGGCTCGAATCGACGCCGCTCTGAATCGCAGCGTCGGCTACGACGAAGAACGAATGACCGTACTCGAGACGAGACTCGAAGAGTATACGGAGACGAATAAAATGCTTTCGGAAACGGTGGAGAAATTGCAGCGAGAAAACGTGAAGTTGAAGGCGACGCCGTCCAGCGGCGGCGGCGGCGGCGGCGGCGGCGGCGGCGGCGGCGGCGGCGGCGGCGGCGGAGGAGGGGGAAGCGCGGCGCTTGCCTCCTCGTCTTCGTCGTCCGGAGTTGGAACTGGGGTCAGCGGCGGAGGCGGCGGAGGCGTCACGAGCGGGCCGTCGGAATCAGGATCTCTTTCCGGTGCGTCGAGTCGCGATGGAAGTCACGAGACGAGTCCAGCGGTTGAGCGACGATGGTGAGGACGAATTCTCGAGCGACGACGTTCGCTGGTTTTACGCGTCTCTTCTCTCTCTAGGGACCCAATTTCTTCGTTGACGTCGCCTGGGAGCAACGAATCGCCTCGATTGTACGTTGACTTTTGTATGCGAATTTTTCTTTCTATGTCGTGTTTTAGTCACCATGGTCGGCGATCTGATTCGAGGATTCCTCATATTCATCAGCAACAGGCGGCGGGCGGGTCGTCGCCTATGCTTCTTCATTTTCGCGAGGGTTTGGCTGCGCGAGACTTCGCCTATTTGCAGGATAAGATCCTCGATTTGAGAGGAGAGGTAATCGAGCGTTTGTTTGATAAAGCGATGGGGATCTCACTTCCACTTTCAGAAAGCCGGTTTTGAAGGAGAAGTCGCCGAGTTGAAGAGCCGCGTGAACAGATTAGAACAATCTAAGACGGAAATTGAGTTGAAACGAAAAGCAGAGGTAGGGTCAATTTTTCAAAAAAGAGTTGTTGTTTTTTCTAGTCTTTCTCTTCGACTAGGTGACCACGAGAGATGCTGAAATACGATCGCTTCAGCGACAGCTTCAAGATTTGGAAATCTTCCGCGTCGAAGTGGAAATTCGAAGGAATGAAGTGAGTGTCTCTATAGAAAAGCGAAGCGCCTTCGATCGAACTCACTCCCGCGTAGGTAAGCCAGTTGAACAGGGAACTGGCTCAGCTTCGACGACGCATGCACGAAGCCGAGTCAGCTCGCACAGAACTCGAAGTTCGCCAGCACTCCGTGGTAAGAAAAAACGAGTTGTGTGCGAGAGACGTTCACTGTTTCTTTGTTTCTTTTTTATAGTCGTCCGCTAAGCTGGCGGAAGTGAAATCGTTGCGACGACAAGTGGACGAGATGTGCCAGATCAATCACGAGCTCGAAACGATTCAGGACACGCTGACGGAAAAATGCACGATGTTGGATCAGATGAATAAGACGCTCGAGCAAGAGAATAAGCACCTTCTCGCTCAACTCAGCAGTCTCGTCATTCAGAATCGCGATTTGATGGCGAGAAATATCGAAAGCAACGATAAATATCACGTCGGCGAAATACAATTCACGTAAGGTGGCGCGGTAAATAGTGTATTATAAATGTGCGATGGTGCCGTTCACTCCCCAGTGAACGCCTCGCCGGTCTGGAGTCGGAGAAAGCGAAACTTCGAGGAAAGCTCGAAGTCCTCGAAGCGGAGAAGAATCGAAAGTGCGAAGACTAGGACATCGTAACTATCTACTAATACGAATGCTTTTTCTTCTTTAGAAAAAAAGGCTTCTTTAGTCGAATGAAGGGAAAATTCAAGGTATAAACCCCCGTAGTCCTACGAGACAACGTGAAAACGGAGCGTGCGATTTTTTTCAGGGAAAGCATTCGAAATCGGAAGACAAAACGTCGTCGAAGACGACGACGGACGGCGGCGCGTCGTCGAACGTCTCGACGTCCGAATCGACGTCGTCGCTCAGCAGCAAAGCGATCAGCTTCGGCGCTCTGCCGGACGCGCTACTCGTCAACCAATCGCATAGCGGCACGCGAGCGAGCATCGCCGGCTACGCGTCGCCGACCGACGGAAATCGTCGATTCGACGACGATTTGGGCTCGCCGACAGGCGACGCTCGAACGCGATATTCGATCGCGACGGCGCGACCGTCGTCCGATCGAAACGCGCCGCTTGGCTACAGTAGCGATCACGTTCTGGCGTTGGAAGACTTTCTCAAGGAGACGAACAAGACTCCGAAGTCGCGGGTACGCAACTACTATACGCTCCCACGTTATAAGTGACCCCCTGCTGTCTTCCGCCGCATAAGTAATTTTTTCCCCTTCTTATTGTCTGATGCAGAAGAGATACATCGAGGAAATGCTCACCACTCTGCAGACCCCGTATCGCGACCGATCGACGAGCGGAAACAGTGGAAAGGACGATCAACTCTTTCCTCGTCGCGATCTATCGCCCGGCGAATCGCCGCCGTCTTTCTTGAAGGGATCGCCACCGAAGCAACGTGGCGGTGGCGGCGGCGGCGGCGGCGCAGCGGAGAATTCAAAATCCGCCGTCAGTCGTCGTATCTCTTCTCCGACTAGCGGCGGCGGCGGCGGCGGCGGATTGCAACGAGAACAGACCTCCGACGCTATCGTCGCTCCCGTCGATCGGCCCAAGGCGCGTCGGCGCATGCAGAGTACGGACGCGCTGCTCGGCGGGCGGAGCTCGTTCTCGCCGACACCCTTGTCGCAACTGGAGCCCGTTTCCGTGAGTGACGACGACACATCCGGGGAACAGGCGAAACGACTTGTCAACACGCGCGAACGACGTCGACGCGCTCGCACCGTCGATTCGGCGCAATGGGCCGAGTTGAAGTCGCCGACGCGGAAATCGGGCGTCGCGAGCGCGATGGCCAGTCAGGAGCGTCAGCCGTCCGACGGAGCGCCGGCCGAAGAGCCGTCGGGGAGCGGCGCGAGCGAGAAACAGCGGCCGGACGGCGGCGAGTCGCCGATGCATCGATCGCAAGCGCGCGCGACGCTTGCTACGACTCCTAAAGAGACAGCTCTCGCGAGGAGGGCGAGTCTAACGAGGACCACCAGCGATCCTAGGCGGAAGTCGGGAGCATCGAGTGACTCCGAGTCTGGTCCCGCCTTGCGAAAGAATAATAATCAATCGTCGTCGTCGTCGAGTTCGGCCGGAAATCGTCTTTCGTCGCCTGTGGGAAGCGGCGGAATTCAGCCCGTGTTTCAGTCGACGCCGATTCGTCCGCCCGGGGTGCGACCGGCTTCGGATGTTCAGGCGAGTTCCGGCGAGGATGACGTATTGAGCGGGCATCGAAGTCCCGTTGGGGGCCAAAAAGAAAATGCTCAGGGAAAGGTAATGTCGCCAACCAAATCTGAGAACGGTATGGATAATTCGGGGTGGTATGAATATGGGTGTGTCTAGCAAGAACTCTCTTTTTTTTGTTATAGAAGACTTCTTATTCAGTGTATTGATTTTTTAGTGTTGTCTTTTTGTTGATACTGTAGCCACGTGGACGACAGGAAACTATTTCTTGCTACGGGACTTTTTACGTGGAAATCACGCCGACATCACCTGATCTTCTCCTCCAATCAGCTCCCTCTCCCTCTCTGCGAAATGTCGGCCGCGGTGGAATCGTCGTACCGCTTGCTTCCAGCGTCCTTGGAGACGCTCATGCTTCCAGTTATCGTCCTCTCACTGACGTGCATTTACCTGAGCAGAAAACTCGGCCTGATGGACAAACGCCAACCGGTAAATCGCTCAAGCGCGAATATCTCGAACGTGACAGCTTCGCAGAACGCTCCACCCACCGTGCCGTCGCCAATTCCATTTATTGGAAATGCACTAGCATTTGGCAGAAGCCCAATACAGTTTCTACTGGAAGCCGAACGCAAGGTCCCTCCCCCTCCCTCAACAAGAAGCGAAAATCGAAACGATGTATTTTAGTACGGTTCAATTTTCACCTTCACTATCTTTGGCCAAAAATTGACGTACTTGGTCGGTTCGAAGGCGAGCAGTCACTTCTTCAACGCCAAAAACGACGATTTGAACGCGGAAGAAGTGTACGGTCCAATCATGACGCCCGTCTTTGGCGAAGGCGTCTGCTACGACGTGCCACACGCGGTCGGTGCACTCACGACGTCAAAAAAAATAATAAAAAATCATTTTGGCGTTTAGATTTTTCTCGAACAGAAAAAGATGCTGAAGACCGGATTGACCATTGCCAAGTTCCGAAAGTACGTGCCCGTCATCGAAGAAGAAACGGAAATGTATTTCGAAAAGCATTGGGGCGAAAGCGGGCAAAAAGGTGACAAGAAGAACCAATAAAAAATAGTTAATTAATTTTTATTTATAGATCTCTTTGCTGCACTTTCCGAAGTGATTATCATGACGGCAAGCAAATGTCTCCAAGGTGCCTACAAATAAGCTTCTCTGTAAGGATTTTTAAAAGTTTCTGTCTTGTAGGTTCGGAGATTCGTAGTATGATGTACGAAGGTGTTGCGGATTTGTACCACGATTTGGACGCTGGGCTTACTCCGGCTGCTTGGTTGCTTCCTGGCTGGCTTCCTCTTCCAAGTTTTAGGTGAAGCAGATGTCTAGTTTGATATGTTGCAACGACGTTCTTTTTTTTCTTTAGGAAAAGGGATCGAGCTCATGCCAAGCTGAAAGAAATTTTCCGCTCGGTTAATATGCCAATATTCTAAGTGTTTAGACTCAAAAGGTTTTTTGTTGTTGTTGCACAGGTGATAGCTAAGCGTAGAGAAAGGCTTGAAAATGAAAAAGAACTCGATGACGACATTCTGACGTATCTGATGACAACGCAGTACAGGTTATTATTTTTTCTGAATTTTTCTCTATATACGATTAATTCCTTTATTGAAGAGACGGCCGTTGTGTGACGGATAATGAAATCGCCGGTCTTCTCATTGGCTTGCTGATGGCTGGCCAGCACACGTCATCTACGACGAGCTCTTGGCTTGGTTTCTACATTGCACAAGACAAGGAATATCAGGTGAGGGAATTTATTAACTATTCTCATTTATTTATTCGGTTCTCAATGTGAAGGACAAGTGCTTTGCTGAGCAATTAGATATCGGTGGTCCCCGAATGCGTCCACTTGAATATGATCAGGTTTCGTCATTTCCTTGCCCTACCAGTTGCCACGCGATTCGTCTTTTCATTTCAGCTCAAAGATATGACCTGGTTGGAAGTGTGCCTCAAAGAAACTCTCCGTCTTCGTCCACCCTTGATGACGCTTATGAGATTGGCCAAGACACCTCTAGTGAGACTTTAGATACAGTGTTTTTTTTTTCTACGGGCAATCTATTTTCAGGCCGTTGATGACTACGTCATTCCTGCCGGTCATCAGGTATGCGTCTCGCCGCCAACCAATCATCAGCTTGAAAGCGAATGGTCAGACAGTCAGTTATTTAATCCGAAAAGGTGCCAAACGAAAAAACTATCTCTACATCAACTTCGATTTTTCGAATGTATCTAGATTTTTATCTGATGAGAAAAAACCGAGCGGGGAAGACAAGTTCTCTTACGTTCCCTTCGGCGCCGGTCGTCATCGTTGCATAGGGGAATTCTTCGCCTACGTTCAGATCAAGACGATATGGTCGGTGCTCTTGCGTAAGTACGAATTCGAGCTAGTGAACGGGCATTTTCCGGAGATCGATTTCGAAACGATGATTCACACGCCGAAAAATCCGTTCGTGCGCTACAAAACGCGAGGCGACGTCGCGAACGTGGACTAGGGCATTTGTGCGAAAATGTTTAATAATATTTTTCGTGTTTGCGCGAAGATCACGTGTATATATCGCCGATTCACGTGAATATGATGAGATCGTCGCTTCTCGTTCTATTCGCAGCTACGACGGTCGTCTCCGGCCTCGGGGAGCCGTCCTTTCCTCTTAATGAGACCGTAGAGGCGGCATTTAAGGCTCTTCACAATGCACCGGCTCCCGAACCCACGGGCTTCAACTCGACTACGTACTTGGAGACGATCAAGGGCATAGTTGACTTCTTTAGGCAACATCAGGCGACAGATGGCAGTATCATCGATCCATACGAAAATAAAGAAATTCAGTAAATCGTAATTAATATATTGAAATATTTACGTTTTCATTTTTTTAAGGTATTCGACGCCTTGCTTTGCCAATGCGGCAGCTACTCTCATTTCGACGGGCTACGTCACCGGGGATGCGGATCTCGTCGATCGAGCGTCTCGCGCTCTGACGCGATCTCTGACCGAACTTGCAACTGCCAATTGCGCCCAGGGTCATTGCAATTTCTTTACGATGCCGGCCCTCTTTGCCTATACGCACTTGAAAGATCGCGTGGAAAAGGAGTTGGTGGAGAAGTGGGATGGTCTCCTGTCTGAAATCGATCCGAAAAAGGCGTATAGATCTCCGCCAAACAACTGGGCGACTGTTGCTTTGACAGGCGAAGCAAGTCAAGGGGTGTGAAGAGAAGTTTCTTATTTTTGTTTCTTTTCTTCTAGTACATGCGTTTCAAAATGGGATTTACAAACAGCACTGAGTGGCTTGAACTTGAGCTCGAGAGTCAAATGACGCATTTTACGGCAAACGGTTTTAATTAAAAAATAGCGCTATTATAGTAAAAGCAATCTGTCTTTGTCATAAAGGTCAGTATCAGGATCATAGTGGCTATGGTTCTCTCAATCCAATGCCGTACGATCACTTTCCACGGAAGTATTTGGCCGTGATGATGGAAATGGGATACAATCTGAGCTATTCGGATATACTTCCAGTAATTTCACAAATGCGTTTGTGTCGGTTATTGTTTTGACGAGAAGTTGAATGTAACAGATATATCTGAATCGGAGTGCGTGGGTTTCTCTTCTGATGCTGTCACCGTGGGGCGAACTCCCAACGGGGTGCATAAGAATAGAATTCTCTTAGTTTGGGAATTGAACGAAGGACTCTGTATAGGGGTCGCAGTTCTCAGCATCAGTGGAATGAAGCCGTGCAGACAGTAACCTACGAAATATTTGCAAGCAAAGCAGCGAAAGAAGGTAGGGACGAAGAAAAAAAAAGACGTTTTCACATCTTTACTCTTTTCTAGGAGACATGGTCAGTGCCGGCGCCTTCAAACGAGCCGCTCACCTTGCCTTGGGTTCAGTGAGACGATGGAGGTGGGGGTCGCAAGATTTCTTAGCCCTACGTCTATGTAATAATATTAATTTTATGATAGGATGCCTAGTGGAGCTTTGTATATTGTGAAAAATAGGTTCGATCCTAAGTTGAGACATGGATACGAGGTGCGGTAAAAGACGATCTAGATTGCGCAGGATTTAATGTAGGATCGTCTCAGGGTTATTCGTTTTTTTCCAATTATAATTTACTTCCGGCGAGCATGCTGGCCACAGCGCTCGTCTATTGTAACGACAGCATTGCCGAAGGTCCTACACCCGCCGAAGTTGGAGGATTTGTTTTCGAAGTATTTATACAAATGAAATAAGTTATTACGCGAAAAACTTTCTCGTGCGTAGATTCCTGATTTCCACAAAATCTTTGCCAACGTCGGCGGCATGTATCTCGAATATGAGACTGAGGCCGATCCTCATTACGACAGCACGGTAAGCTCTTCTCTCACTGGAAAAAAATACGGAGAGTCATTTTAAACTAATAGGGCCTAACTCGTATTCATACTCCCAACGTTCAAACGCTTATCATGCCCAGTGCGGGAAGTGCTGAAAACGCGGGCCCTCTTTCTATATCTCCCACCTGGTACAACGACACGAAGAAGACTTGGACTTCTCTCTCTCAAGTGGGATATCTCCAAGGCATCAGATACTCCTTGACGGTATTTAGAATCAGCAAATGAACAGTTAACATATTTATTATTTTTTTGGTAGTCGGTATCGGCGAGCCAGTCGAAAGCGTCGTTTTCAATTACTTGGATGCTTGGTAATAAATCGGAGTTTCACTACTCCGAGCTTCGCGAAGACGTTACCGTGACGCCTGAGAAAATCGTGGTACGTAGATCTAGAATTTAATTAAGATCCTTTTGTTCTTTTCTCTAGACTACCTTGGTTGCAGGCGATCGTTTCATTCCGTACTTTGGCTATCAGTTTCCAGCGTTTTCGTTCGATGGTACAGATAGTGTGCGACGCTTATTTCTCGTCCGCCGGCATCCTCTTTCTTCACAGGTCAAACAAATTCGTCTATGAAAACAGACGGCGCTTCGATTCGTGTCAGTTGGCCTACAGGCTCTATACAAGTGGTGAGTGACTCGTTTCAATATCCGTTATAAAAGAACGCGTCTTCTAGTTCAATATTACGGACAGCTCTTCTGGAATAAAAACGCGTCCGTTGTGTAGCCTCGTTTCACAGGAAATTGTACGTTAAGTTAGAGGCCTAGCTGAACTTCGATCGAACAGCTTTGGTGTTATTTTTTTGTGTGTAGGAAAGTCGCAACGGATATTTGACCCCAATTCGTTGCTACATCGGCTTTTACGACGAGTTCGATACTGAGGAGGAAAAAGTGGGCGAACCTGCCTTCATCAGATACGCCACTTGCCCCCAGTCGTCTGGGAAAACGTTCAAGTCGTGCACTCCGTTTTGAATTAGCGACAACATTCTGCACGTGATTTGCACGTCGTCGCCACCCACATCGAACGCTTCCCACTTGTACCAGGGGTATACCTGCCTGTACCAAGCACCGAGCGAACTGTATCACGTGAAAAGTGGGTAGATTTAGACGCTCTCGTCCAATACGAGCTCATTCGAGATCTCTTTGAGCCTGCTATCATGAGGTCGATATCTTTGGTAAGGCGACTTTCTGTTTTCACTTCGTACCTAATTATTATGCTTAGTTCGTTTTGGCAATCGCTGTTGCAGCTTGCTCCGCAGCGTTGCCGACAAGTTCGTTTTTTCTTTTTAGCAAATTGAGTCGGAGCTGCCAGATTTAAGTCCGCGTGCGTTCTCTTCAGGTTCATCGAAATGCCCGCCATTTCAATGTCATCTTTCGTGTAAGAACGGATACGTTAGAGACGACAATGATTGCAGGAAATGCCAGTGCTTGCGTAAGTGATACTGTTTTATAAATTAACTTTATTTGACGCACTGCGCAGACGTCAGACCAACAGGCGGACCGCTTTCAGGTCGACCTCATTCCGGCCGCCCACATTCCGGCCGTCCACATTCCGGCCGTCCACATTCCGGCCGTCCACATTCCGGCCATCCACATCTACCTACAGGCCAGCCGCTTTCAGGTCGACCTCATTCCGGCCGCCCGCATCCACATACAGGCGGGCCACTTTCAGGCCGACCTCACTCAGGCCGCCCACACCCACATACAGGCCGGCCACATTCCGGCCGGCCACTTTCTGGTGCTCCTGAAGGAACTTGTTCACCTAGAAAATGCGTCCAACAATGTCCTAACGGATACGTCTATGGCCCGAAAGGTTGCCAAACGTGCCGCTGCAAACGTAAGTAATGTCGCCGATACGTACTTCTAAATTGCAAAAAAATTAATTTAACTATAGCCAAACCTACAGCCACGCCGTCGCGTTTGCCCAGCGTGACTTGTTCTCCTGTGCTTTGTCTCATTCACTGTCCATTTGGATTTGAAAAAGACGCGAATGGTTGCAACCGTTGCAAGTGCAGAAGTAAGAAATCTTAGCAGGAAAGGAGTGCCGCCGTAACGTCGATCTATTCTGAAGCTAAACCAACGACCGCACCAACAGGCATCATGATGACGCCCAGTTCGGGCTGTGCGCGCAAGCATTGCCTCAGACAATGTCAACACGGTTACGTCATGGACGCAAATGGCTGCAAAACGTGTCAGTGTAAAAGTAAGTGATAAACGGGGAAGGAACGCTTGGGATATTTCTAACGTGGGGTTTAGCCAAGCCAACAGGCAGGCCGACGCAAGGAGTGACTTGTGCGATTCCAAATTGCCTCCGTAAGTGCCCGAACGGTTACATCGTGGGTCCAAAAGGTTGCCAAACGTGCAAGTGCAAACGTAAGTGATTCTGCTACCAAAATTGGGATTTTTACGGCTCGTTCTGTTGACCAGCCAAACCAACGACTATGCCGCCGCAGTCGAGTTCGCCCACCAAAGTGACTTGTGCACCTGTGCGTTGCCGCATTCGCTGTCAATATGGATACGTCAAAAATGCATATGGTTGCGAAATCTGCCAGTGCAAACGTAAGTAAACGGATGCTGGTGCAGAAAGTGTGATTTTTACAGCTTCTTTTTGACCACAGCCAAACCAACAACTATGCCGCCGCCCCAGACAAGTTCGCCTACCAAAGTAACTTGTGCACCTGTACGTTGCCGCATTCGCTGTCCATATGGATACGTCAAAAATGCACAGGGTTGCGAAATCTGCCAGTGCAAACGTACGTGGCGATACGACTTCATTAAATTAATTGAGAGCAATCTGATTATTTTATTTTAGCTAAGTCAACAGCTATGCCACCAACAAGTTCGTCACAGCCTCGTTGCGTGGTGAGATATTTCGTACAGATGCGTGTGTTGTTTTTTATACACAGATTGTTCTTAGTTACCCTGTCCTCTGGGTTTGACGTGTAAAATCGTTAATGGAAAACAGCAGTGTGTTAATCCTTGCGCAGTGAGAAACGCTTACGCGTCAAGAAAGCTTCTGTATAATTGACTGGCTTTGCATGTAGACCGTTCGCTGTCCCGGCGTTTGTTCGGTTGTCAAGGGCAAAGCCTTCTGCGGTAAATAATCGAGAAGAGTAAATGCCGACCGTTTCTCATAGTGTCCTTAGGATGTAACTTTGGCGGATATCAGGTCAAGTATGGATCCGTCTTCCGCGGTAACGACACCTGCACAAGATGGTAAACACGCAGCCCAATGTAGGACGATGATGAATGATGAAGCGGTTTTTTTCCTGTTGCACAGTTCCTGCAACCGAACTAGCTCCCTCCAGTGCTCTGTGCTAAACAAGCTGTGTCGTTCGACTGGCTTTTGCAATCCAAATGCACCGTGCACTAAAATGTGCAAGGGAGGCTACGTTATGAAGGGTAACTGCGCTCTGTGTCAGTGCAAATGTAAGTGGAGTGATGCCGGTACGAAAACTATGATTTTTACGGCTCGTTCTTTTGCTTAGCTAAATCGACGGCCATGCCACCAACAAGTTCGTCACAGCCTCGTTGCGTGGTGAGATATTTCATATAGATGCGCGTGTGTTTCCTATACACGGAAACTGTTCTTAGTTACCCTGTCCTCTGGGTTTGACGTGTAAGATCGTCAGTGGAAAACCCCAGTGCGTCAATCCTTGCTCAGTGAGATACGCTCACACGTCAAGAAAAACTTCTTTTAGTTGACTGGCTTTGCATGTAGACGGTTCGCTGCCCCGGTGTTTGTTCGGTTGTCAAGGGCAAAGCCTTCTGCGGTAAATAATCGAGAGGAATATATGCAGGTCGTTTCTCATAGCCTCCTTAGGATGTAACTTTGGCGGATATCAGGTCAAGTACGGATCCGTCTTTCGCGGTAACGACACCTGCACAAGATGGTAAACACGCATCCCAACGTAGGATGATGATGACTGATAAAGCGGTTTTTTTTCTGTTACACAGTTTCTGCAACCGAACTAGCTCCCTCAAGTGCTCTGTGCTAAACAAGCTGTGTCGTTCGACTGGCTTTTGCAATCCAAATGCACCGTGCACTGAACTGTGCAAGGGAGGCTACGTTATGAAGGGTAACTGCGCCTTGTGCCAGTGCCGCGGAGGTGCGAAACTTTAAGTAGACACACAGAATCGAGGAATTGATTTCTTTTCTCCAGGAAAACCGACGTCGTCGCCGCCGCCGGAGCCGACTGGCTGTCCGTCTATTGGCTGCAAAAACTTGTGTCCGGGGGGAAGAGCAGTTGATGCGAAGGGTTGTCCGACGTGCAAATGCCTTCCTGTTCCGACTGGCTGTCCGTCTATTGACTGCAACAACGCATGTCCGGGGGGAAGAGTAGTTAATGCGAAGGGTTGTCAGACGTGCCAATGCCTTCCTGGTCGGTGATATACGCACGCGCCTAATTCTTCTTTGTATCTTTCTGTCTGTCTTTCTTTCTTTCTTTCTTTCAAGGCAAATGCGACGCGTCGAAGTTGATGGCTTGTTTTGCTTCATCTGGGCGACCGGTCTCTCCATGCGCTGTCATGAGACAAGCGGCTAACTGCTTCAAGAACGCCGGACCGACTAGTTCACTTGTCGGATGCACTAAAGCCATGAATGCATCCATCAGCAAAAGGTATAGCCAGCTGAGGATGAACCTGACAAAATCTTGTCAAAGTGAGTTTGCTCTTTGGAAATGGTACACTTGTCGTCACTTCTTTTCGTTTTCAGGCAAAAAGCAGTGCATTTATGGCGGACAGAGTCAAATGAACGGCACCCAGTTTCCCTCTCGAGACGGCTGCAACACTTGGTGAGCGCGTTCCACGTGTAATTGTTGGACTCGTTGTCAACCTTGTTCGTTCGCTTCAGCTTTTGCCTCAACGGTGACGTTTCTTGCACCGAAAAGGCTTGCGGTGAGAATTGACGAATAGTTGCCAGTGCCCAAGCGAAGTTGATTTTTAGTAACCCCGACCTCCTGCGTTTATGATGGGAAAAGTTATTCGGTTGGAGATAGTTTTAAGGCATTGGATGGCTGCAACGAATGGTTCGTTCGTCGGTATTTCCCTATGTTTATCGACCTGTGTTGTACGCAGTTCGTGCTCTGAAGATGGTGAAACAAGTTGTGATATGAATCCGTGCTGTAAGAATTGCCCGTTTTCGTGCAAACCTAGCTTATTACGTTTTTCTTTTTTTCTGTGACGTTGCACAGCTACCACAAAGTAAGACTGGAAAGATTTTTGTTTTTTTTCCTAATCAAGTTGCACAGATACGTCAAGTCTACTATAACCTTTGACGCCGATTACAACAAACTCATTTCCGATGAAAGTGCAATAGAAGATTTCAAAATGTATAGAGGAATATCAGGTTGTATGCTTAGTGATAAATTTTGGTTTGCAGGAATTTCGCCGTTTCACTTGCTAAGGCGCTAGGAATTTCTCCCAGTCAAATCTACGTCTTTTCTGTGCGTACAGTTGCACTCAATTGCGAATCAGAAAGCTTATCTATAACTCCGCAGATTTCCAGTGGGAGCATTGTAGTGGATTCAGCAATCCAGAGCTCGAACCTCTCAGCAATTGAAGATCAACTCGACACTGTCGTAAGACGGATGAGCATTTGATGCGCGTTCGCTTTTTGCACGACGATTTGCTGTTGCAGATTGGCAGCAATCAGTTCACAATCACGTTCAAAAATCAGCACTTGACGGCAAGCAATCTTCACTATTCGTATTCAAAACAAGTCGGATCATTGCCAACGGACAATAACAACAACAACAACGACGGCAGTGGAACCAGCACGGCGTTGATCGTTGGCGTGTCTGTTGCCGGAGCAGTGGCCGTCGTTCTACTGATCGTTATCGTCGTTTTGGTGAGTTCGCTTAATTATTGAAAGTGACTCGTTAATAACACGTGTCCCCTTAGGTTGTGAATAGGAGGTCAAAATCGGTATGATATTTACATTTTCCATGTGGGTGAAAAAAATGATCTCTCTGTGCAGAAGAGCTCCGTATCCTACACCAATGGGATCTATTCCTCGAACGACGATGATAAAGCGGTCACACTGTCTGATCCCCTCTATGACAATCCTCCCGAATAGAACGCGTTAAAGAGCACGCACGCACGTAACGAAAATGTCTTCATGTCGCTGAATTTGTTTTTTTGCGTGTTTATTATGTATCTTGTGAGTAAGACCACACGCCCTGCAACAGTCATTTCGCATAAAAAGCAAAGCAGCAAGGCCACTAAGAATTAATAATCAAAGGAAAAAAGGGGAAAAAACAAGAGAGAGAGAGAGAGTCATCATCTTCATCTTCACAACTGACGTCATCGACATTTCTTCACTAATTCGACCCGGTGACTTGACGTCGAAGCATTGCATAGATCCTATCTTTGATCCAAGGCTTTCCATAGGGAGCATACGTCTGAGTCGGCCTTTGAAATCTGTGAAGCACTTAAATTAAAATTATATATAAGGACTATTGTTACGGCACTCCAAATATTCTCGGAGACTGCCGTAACAATAATCCCTTTTTCTCTTTTTCGCGTACACGAGAACGCTGAGGTCGTTGAAACCGTCGATGAATTCGAATAGCTGGCTAATGTCGTACGTTATCTGTTTGCTCGACGGATTCAGCTTCTTGAGCTGCTCTTCGAAGAGTTTGCAGACACCTGAGGCGGAAAGGCAAAAGCGCGTGTTTTCCACGCAAAAACGGGATGGAAATGGTCGGCTTGCCTTCCAAACACTCGATTACGGTTTCGTAGTCGGCGTACGAACGCGATTCGATTCGCGTCGTCGCTTGCATTAGGAGAATCGTGTGCGACTAGGAAATTGCGAGGGGTCCCCACTTGGCAGGTATGAATCGTCTGTCTACATTTGCCTCACCATTTGCCGTGCGCGGGTTTGAAGACAGGACCTTGCTCAGATGTTGAGAAAACGCCAAAAACGCTGAAACTGGAGTTCTCGTCTTTGAGCTCCCGGATTAGGTGCATTCGTCGTCATGGACGCATCCAATCCTACACTTTCTACAGGCTCCGGAAGTTGAGTTTGCTGCAAACAGGAGACTTGGCTGCTACGGCGCGTACGGCTACTCGAATCATGGTGTTTTTAGTAAGTTTTCTCGTGGACCTTTACTGCGCATGTGCAACGTCTTGTCGCACGTTTCAAAATGCAGAAGTCGCCGTCGAATGACTTCGATTCGTCGGACGAGGAAGACGGCGTGGCCGATCAAGACAAACTCGACATAACCTGGTACCTAGGCCCGACCACCGATACTGATACCGATTTTTCGCCTCACGCCGCTCTCTTCTCTTTTTCGAGGATCCCGTTGCCCGATCGAGACGGGGAAGCGCTCGGATTAAGTGCACTGCCTGGTATGCGAACATAGTTGTGCTTGATCGTTTCTATCGTTTTTTTTTGAAGGGTGTCGGTTTCGCGATGTTCGCAGGAGTCTGAAATTCGATCTAGGTAAATATGTATTCGTTTAATTATATCCTTTTTATTATTTAATTAAGATACTATTGTTGCTGCTGGAATCAGAGAAGTCGTTGTTTTGTGCACGGATTACGAATTAGCGAAGTAGAATTTAATTCATTAATTAAATATTTTAAGGTTTTGAATTTCGCTCGTATTAGATACAAAGTTTCGACTTTGATTTACGAATACGCAAGTGCTGGACTAGAAGTTCATCACAGTCCGATAGAGGATGGTGGTGTGCCATCACAAAGTCAATTAGCCGAAATATGTGAACACTTGCACAAGTCAAAGCAGCCCATATTAATACAGTAAGAAAAAGATAAGTGCTAAGTCTCATTTTTAGATGATATCTTATTTATAGTTGCTATGGTGGATTAGGAAGATCCTGCCTCGGTAGAAATAAATATATAAAGGAGGGGATAAGATGATTATTTTTTTCTTTAGTGGTGGCTCTTTTTATGATGTTGCTCAATGAGAAACTGTCGCCTGATTGCGCTATTGAGATGATGAGAAGTCTCCGCGGACCGCGTGCAATTCAGACAGTCAAAGTAAACTTTATATATATTAATTGATTAATTATTGGATTTCTGACTGTAGCAATACAATATGATTCACGGTTTTCGCGATCTGGACGTCTTTTCTGATTGGTCGTCATCTCCAATGAAATCCGCATAGGAAAACATTCACTTTTTCTCAAGTACGACTCATTTGTGTTACCTAGAATTTAGGCTAGATCTAGCAAAAGGCTTTCGAGCCAGTCAATATTCAGTCGTACGCGAGCTCTTTCTCTAAAAAATCCTCTCTCATAAGATCAATGTTCATGCTGGTGATAAATCGAAATTATCATGGGAAAAACAATGCCTAGAATCAACGCAGTCAAATCTTCCTTTGAAAGTCGATCGGACGTCTGTGACGTCGTCTCTGTCGTCGTCGTCGCCGCCTCGATTCCGGAAGCCGCCGCCGCATTGGGAGACTCGTGCCCGTGCCGTTCAGTCAATTCCTTCAGAACGTGAACTGTGGCGACGTAGAGAAACGTTCCCGCGGAGAAAAGCAAAGCGATTCCGGTTCCGTTGATGCTCGACAAGAGTTGCTTGTGTCTCTATGAGGGCACTCACAGAAAAAAAAAACCCAAAAGAAAAGGAGCATACTCGACTCAAGCCCGCATACGTGACGAGGGCCATAACGGGAGCCGCAAGAGAAAAGATCAAAAGATGACGACGAATTTTGTTTCTTTGATAGCCCTAGAGACGACAAAGACGTCGATTGGTCGAGAAGACGCGCACTTTCCACGGAACCTCGTGCAGAAGAAAGGAAGCCAATCCAAACGCCGCAGGAGCCTAGAGAAGAAGAATCAAAAATCAAAAATCAACAGGTCATGTTTCCCTGGCGACCTTGTGAAGCATTATGGCTATGAAGACAAGCATTGCCACTTCGCTATTGGAACTGTTCGCAGCGGCACCCATCGCTATTCCATCAGCTAAAAGAAGAAAGGTAAGCAATTGACGGGTTTACCGCGAGAATTCGCATACCAGCTGCGTGCACAACGAGTCCTATCGTAGCAGTGACACCTCGTTTTGATGATCCATCTAAGGACTCTATATCAAAATAACTATGTGGGGATATTTGAAAGGACTCGCCGGATGTTCCGCCGTGAGCGTGGCTTCCTCCCAGTTGATCGATCAGTAGCATGAAGACAAAGCCCGTGCAAAGGGCTATGCCTATGTAAGAGTGCAATTCCGCGTGGTGATGATCGTTCTCTTCTGATAATTTCTTCTGCATGTCCGCGATTTTGTAGATATCGGGTTTGGCGGCGATGTTCGTCTCTTGGACTTGATCGTTCTCGCTGAGTCGGTTTTCGTGTGAGTGTTCGTCTAAAGAGAGATACTGTATCTCGAAATGATCTCTTAGACGTTCGTTTCTCTACCGCCGTGATCGGTGTAGAGTGCGTGAACGCCTTCCGGTATGATAACGGCGAGCGCTGTTCCGATGAGGAGTCCGGCTCCTAAGGACGTGATCAGTCGCAATCGTTTCTGGAAGAGTGAGGTAGAGTCTCGAGTCGCGTTTCTTTTCGCCTTTCTTGTTGTACCTCTGAAAGAGTCAGTACGAGAGGTACCGATCCGGCTACGTAGCTGCCGACTAGCATTGCCAACGACAGCAGCGTTAGCGAAATGAAGTCGTCCATGTTTAGTGTGATGCTAGCGCGCTTTAGTTGACGTCACGCATGGTAAACAAGAAATGCGAAGAATCGCTGCGGCAGCGATTGATCTTATTACGTTGCTGAGCGCGTACTAACAAAATGAGAGCGATGAAAAGCCTAACTTGGGTAAGTAGATGAGAAAACACGTGGCGCCGGCGCCCGACCGTCTCGGACTTTGATATCAATCGTATTTCGAGAATGCACCGATTTTGCTAAAATGAAGAAGTATAGAAGGCTACTCGTCATCTTCATATTGATTTGGTTCATGGCCATGCTCTACTACGGCATGACAATATCGAAAGAAGAACGAGCAAAGAAAGTGAGCAACGCAACAAAAGCTCGACAATCCCTCTCCCTAAACCCCGCAAAAAAGACGCGCACAGGCGCTCTCTAAGACTCCAACGCGAAGGGGGCCCCCCTCCTCGCCGAGGCGCCGTTCAGTCGCCTCCGTTGTCCCGGAACTAAAGACTAATCGACGTTGACGCGTTTTTCTTCGCCCAGTACGATCACTCGCAGCAGCACGAGGTCGTGCGAGCGCCGAACGGCGCGACGGAGGTCGTGCCGCCCGCCGACCAGCGCACGCTCAAGGGTTTCGACGAGAAATCGTACATCGACGCGACGCGCGCCCAAGACGATCCGTACGGTCGCAACGCCTTCAATCAAGTCGAGAGCGACAAGCTGTCGAGCGATCGCGACGTTCCCGACACGCGGCATCCGCTGTAAGAAGAGAAAAAAAATCGCCGAATTTTTTATAATTTTTCGTGGGGTCCCCCAGATGCAAATCTAAGGCCTATCCGCCGAATTTGCCGTCTACGAGCGTTATCATTTGTTTTCACAATGAAGCTCGATCGACCCTATTGAGAACGGTTGTTAGGTGAGACTTCTGTTTGTTTTTTGAGTTGTTTTCTCAATCCTTTATAAAAAAATATGCAGTGTCCTTAATCGAAGTCCACCTCATTTGATTCACGAGATTATACTTGTGGACGATTTTAGCGATAACCGTAAGTGGATACATTTATTTATTTATTTATTTATTTATTACTTAACTATTTTGTAGCTGACGATGGTCGGCTTCTGACTAATGTACCTAAAGTACATGTGCTGAGAAACGACAGGCGAGAAGGTCTTAGAGATCTCTTCTGTCACATTGGGGGAGGAAATAGGAGGTTTGTTATTGCTAGGTTTGGTCAGGTCTCGGGTGAAAGGAGCCGACTATGCTACAGGAAAAGTTTTGACGTTTTTGGATAGTCACTGCGAGGCAAATGAGAAATGGATTGAGCCCTTATTAGCGAGAGTGAAGGAGGTAAAAGAAATATTATAAATACATATAATAATAATATAAAGACCACTTGATCTAGAATCCTAAATCTGTGGTTAGTCCTATTATTGACGTCATCAGCATGGACAATTTCCAGTACATAGGCGCATCTGCCGATTTGAAAGGAGGTTTGAATAAAGAGCCCAGACAATTTTCTTTTGGACTAGAGTAGCAATGTTGTTTCAGGATTTGATTGGAGTCTTCACTTCAAGTGGGACACGTTTTCGACTCGTTTTAAGGCCAGCAGAACTGATCCCTTAGCACCTATACCGTAAACTTAAGGCACTAGTGTAAATCATATAAATATTTTCATATTAGGTCACCAATGATTGCTGGTGGGCTTTTCTCTATTGACAAAGAATGGTGGGAAACGTCTGGAAAATATGATCTGAATATGGATATTTGGGGTGGAGAAAATTTCGGTGAGTCGGACCAATTTTGAAATTCGTTTTCTTTAAATTTTCTCGCAGAAATTTCTTTTCGCATTTGGATGTGCGGCGGTCGCATGGAGATCATTCCGTGTTCTCGAGTCGGTCACGTGTTTCGAAAGCGTCATCCCTACACGTTTCCAGACGGCAATGCGAATACGTATATCAAGTAAAAGAGATCGTTCTCGTATTCTTCTCCCCCGCCATTTGAGTTTCCATAGAAACACGGGTCGCACGGCTGAAGTTTGGATGGACGAATTTAAGAAGTATTATCACGCGGCGAGGCCGTCGGCAAAGGGAAGAGATCTGGGAGAGTAAGAAGGCTCGTTTCGAAAATACATACTTTTTTTATTTATCCTTTGTCTGTTCCTAGTCTCTCTGAGAGAAGAAAACTGAGGGAGACACTTAAATGCAAATCATTCAGATGGTATCTCGAGACAGTTTACCCGGAGCTACCGTAAGTGTGAAAAATTCTATCATTGATTTTTTTCCTGGATATGCACTGTGCAGGATTCCCGATCGAAAAGATATTGAATTTGGAGAATTGAAGCAGGGTCGTCAGTGCATGGACACATTGGGCCACCAAACAGGGGGCTTTGTCAGCATGTACGAATGCCACGGCGGCGGTGGAAATCAAGTTTGTTTATTTGGGGGGGGCCCCTCTCCTCTTATCATTATATTGGGGTTTGTTTCTTTTCTTAGGAATGGGCGCTGACTAAGAGCAAGGCGATTCGTCATTTGGATTTATGTCTGTCGTTGCATCATTCGACTCCCGGATCCACTGTGACGTTGGAGGGTTGCCCCGCCGACGAGGTTCTTTCGCAATCGTGGGAGCACAGTCGCGATGGACTGCTTCGTCATCGTGGGTCTGGACTCTGTTTGGACACTGAAGGGGCGACGGCTGGGCAAGGTTTGGTAGCTAATACGTGTGATGTGACTAAGTATAGTCAGCGTTGGGAGTTCTCTCTTATGCTCAATGACTAGGTAGTGCAGTTCTGTGTGAACCGTCGTGGCTGTGTACTGTACTTTTTGATTATAAGGGGGGAATGTGCGAATAGATAGAGAGCTACAACAGTATATTCATTGCCATCGTAATTAGTTTAGTTTGGAATCAAAGCTAAAGGTTTTTGGATGATGAGTGAGGTGATGACGTTTTTTGTGTATTCGTACGGGAGCTTGGCCGCGGCGCACGTGCTCCACCGGAGTTTCTTCTTTTTTCTCGTCCTCTGAATCTCGTACGGCTAGAAACTAAGTCTGATCGGTTTGAAGACTCGACGGTTGTTGTGACAGAGGCGCTTGCACACGTGCACATATGCATGCTGCTGTCTGCAGAGTCTGCTTGTTAGGCGCTGAACGAACTTTCTCTGCCGATTATGAGACCAACGTCTCAACAACTTTGTCAACAAGACTCAAAGCGCAAATTCAGTTCTCGTGAGCCGTCGGTCCCTCTGATTCGAGGCGATCGTAGATTGGGCGATAGCGGCGGTTGAACGCGCGCAGACGGTCTCGTGACCTTCGATACGAAAGCGCTGCTATGCACGAACGGCTTCTAACCCCGACTTCCACGACTCTAAATTTAGGCAAAGCGTTTTCAAACAGGGTTAAATGTAATCGCAGAAAGAGCAAAGCGCGTACGAGGCTCCGAAGAGGTGCGATATCGAAACGACGTGCTTCTTCGCTGCGCCCGTCAAGTAGAATAGTCTTTCGTAACTTTACTAGAATTTAGAAATCGCGAAAAATCGAAAACACGACACTGCTTAGAAAGGACAATCCGCGCAGGTTAGCAGCAAGCAGTGCGCGGTAGTATTCTTGGTGTTGCATAGTTGAGGTCCCGGTATGCAGAGAATTTTTGACCGCGTCTGGAGCCTACGTCCAACTTAACAGTGGGCGCGCCAGGCGCTACGGTTTCGCGCCAATCGCGCATGGCAAGTCGCGGTTACCAGCGGACAAGAAAGGAAGGGGCGAAGAGATTTCACGGCAACTGCAATAGATAGGAATTCTTGCTCTCATTTAAGCGTGTCTTCCACGAGCTGTGAAGTGGAGTTTTAGCAAACAAAAAGTGTTGTAGTCTCGCTGCGTCGACGTCTCGTGCGCTCATTTGTGGAGGTGTCCCACGACTAATTGGCGTATGCAAGGTCATAGCGACTAGAGCACATCAAGACGTCTTTGTTGCTTCTGTAAAGTAGAATAGTCGTTCTTAACTTCATTAGAAGGTACATCGAAAAAAACAAGACTTCTTAGAAAGATCAATCTGCGCAGGTTAGCAGCAGGCAGTGCGCGGTAGTATCCTTGGTGTTGCATAGTTGAGGTCCCGGTATGCAGAGAATTTTTTGACCGCGTCTGGAGCCTATGTCCAACTTAACAGTAGGCGCGCCAGGCGCTACGGTTTCACGCCAATCGCGCATGGAAAGTCGCGGTTACCAGCGGACAAGAAAGGAAGGGGCGAAGAGATTTCACGGCAACTGCAATAGATAGGAATTCTTGCTCTCATTTAAGCGTGTCTTCCACGAGCTGTGGAGTAGAGTTTTAGCAAAAAAAAGTTTGGTAGTCTCGCTGGGTCGACGTCTCGTGCGCTCATTTGTGGAGGTGTCCCACGACTAATAGGCGTGTATGCAAGGTCATCGCGACTAGAGCACGTCGAGACGTCTTTGCTGCTTTTGTGAAGTAGAATAGTCGTTCTTAACTTCAATAGAAGGTAGAAGTCGCGAAAAATCAAAAAAAACGAGACTTCTTAGAAAGATCAATCTGCCCAGGTTAGAAGCAGGCAGTGCGCAGTAGTATCCTTGGTGTTGCATAGTTGAAGTCCCGGTATGCAGAGAATTTTTTGACCGCGTCTGGAGCCTATGTCCAACTTAACAGTAGGCGCGCCAGGCGCTACGGTTTCACGCCAATCGCGCATGGAAAGTCGCGGTTACCAGCGGACAAGAAAAGAAGGGGCGAAGAGATTTCACGGCAACTCCAGTAGATAGGAATTCTTGCTCTCATTTAAGCGTGTCTTTCACGAGCTGTGAAGTGGAGTTTTAGGAAACAGAAATTTGGCAGTCTTGCTGTGTCGACGTCTCGTGCGCTCATTTGTGGAGGTGTCCCACGCCCAATAGGCGTGTATGCAAGGTCACCGCGAGTAGTGCACATCGAGACGTCTTAGGATATCGATCGCCTTTGCAAATAGAAGTAGTGAATGACGGACTAGCCATCGACATAGAAACGGTCGACGAAATGTTGTAAAAAGTCGAAAAAACGTTGTAGCTTCGCTGAAATAGCTCGTGGAACGAAATTTTCTGAACAGATCGAAGTCTATTGCATTGACTGACAAGTTCAGTGCATTCGAAGCACAGAAAATGTGGAGGTTTTGACTGCGGAACTAATTAGGGCATTGGCACGCGTTGCCTAATTCCTAGGCGGGGCAGTTGCGAATAATCGCATTAGTGACGTCAATATCGATATCGCTCTATAACACGTGGTCGCGTTTAAATTGTTAGTGGTCAGTGACGTCACCCGGACGTCATCAAAAGGGGAGGAGATTGCGTAGGCGAGCCTAGCAACGGACCGGGTATAAAGACACTTGCTCCTCAATAGTAGGCGTTCCCAAAATTTTTTAAAAAGTAACTATCGAGGTCCGTTTATTCGACGAAAACGGCGGTGTAATTAAGTTAATCGCTTCCGGTTGGTTGCAAAAATTCAATTACAAATTTCGATGTACTGTTGCTATGCAGAAAACGTGTTTTTGAAGATGGCAATCGTATTTTGGAGCGACGGCCTTACACGCCGTACTGTTGAAGTTATTAAGGACAAAACCCCGTTTTTTTGGCATATAGTAAGGGGGTACTACTCTCTGGAAATGGAAATACCGATTAATGATATCCGATTTGACCCGAGTATCGGTACCGATCGCGAGCAGTCTTGATCAGTGGTAATGCTGACGCTGCTCCGAATCCGTACCGATAGACAGTGGAAAGAGTGCAGGCGTCTCAAGCTGTCCGCGTGCAATCGCTACGATTCTCGCGCAGCACGAGAGTCTGTCGATCGAGAGTCGAAGGGGCGCGTGAATACGCGTGGTTGTGTGAAACAATATGAGGCAATCCGACGACACGGCACCACGCGAGTGGAGCGTGTCATCGCGCATCGCAGACGCAGGCCTCGTCGCCGTCGTCTCGATGCAGGATAGTCAGAGAAAAGGCGGCAGAAAGTGTTTGAATCTCGCGTCGTTCGATCGTGGATCTTCGACGATCGAGAGAAAGTGTGTTATGGGTGCGAATGCCTCGCACGACGGGCAGATCTCCGGATCGTCCGTCGAGCGACGGCGCACACTGTGCTTCGGAAAGGCAGTTACCTGGTTGATCCTGCCAGTAGTCATATGCTTGTCTCAAAGATTAAGCCATGCATGTCTAAGTATAAGCGTTCTTATACGGCGAAACTGCGAATGGCTCATTAAATCAGTTTTAGTTTATTTGATGGTCTCTTACCACTTGGATACCCGTGGTAATTCTAGAGCTAATACATGCGTCGATGCCCGACTTTTGCGGAAGGGTTGTATTTATTAGATTCAAAACCAATCGGGATTTCGGTCCCGTTTCGGACGATTCATAGTAACTGTTTGGAGCGCACGGCCTTTGCGCCGGCGCCGGATCATTCAAGATTCTGCCCTATCAACTTTCGATGGTAGGGTATTGGCCTACCATGGTTGCAACGGGTGACGGAGAATTAGGGTTCGATTCCGGAGAGGGAGCCTGAGAAACGGCTACCACATCCAAGGAAGGCAGCAGGCGCGCAAATTACCCAATCCCGACACGGGGAGGTAGTGACAATAAATAACAATACGGGGCTTTTTCAAGTCTCGTAATTGGAATGAGTCCAATTTAAATCCGTTAACGAGGAACAATTGGAGGGCAAGTCTGGTGCCAGCAGCCGCGGTAATTCCAGCTCCAATAGCGTATATTAAAGTTGTTGCAGTTAAAAAGCTCGTAGTTGGATTTCAGGCCGACTCGATCGGTCCGCTTGACGGCGTGTCACTGGTCGAGTCGGTCTTCTTCTCGAGGAGCCGGCGTGCTCTTAATTGCGCGTGCCGGCGACTGGAGACCTTTACTTTGAGTAAATTAGAGTGTTCAAAGCAGGCGGTCAAGCTTGAATAGATTAGCATGGAATAACGGAAGAGGACCTTTCGGTCTTGTTTTGTTGGTTTTGGGGACCGAGGTAATGATTAATAGGGACAGTCGGGGGCATTCGTATTGAATTGTCAGAGGTGAAATTCTTGGATTTATGAAAGACGAACGCGTGCGAAAGCATTTGCCAAGGATGTTTTCATTAATCAGGAACGAAAGTTGGAGGCTCGAAGACGATTAGATACCGTCGTAGTTCCAACCATAAACGATGCCGCCTAGGGATCGGAGGACGTCAATCGTACGACTCCTTCGGCACCTTGTGAGAAATCAAAGGCTTTGGGTTCCGGGGGGAGTATGGTCGCAAGACTGAAACTTAAAGGAATTGACGGAAGGGCACCACCAGGAGTGGAGCCTGCGGCTTAATTTGACTCAACACGAGGAAACTCACCAGGTCCAGACATAGCGAGGATTGACAGATCGAGAGCTCTTTCTTGATTCTATGGGTGGTGGTGCATGGCCGTTCTTAGTTGGTGGAGTGATTTGTCTGCCTAATCGCGATAACGAACGAGACCTTAACCTGCTAACTAGTCACGTTGCGTCTTCGGACGCGACGGTCGACTTCTTAGAGGGACTATCGGCGTCTAGTCGATGGAAGTTTGAGGCAATAACAGGTCTGTGATGCCCTTAGATGTTCTGGGCCGCACGCGCGCTACACTGACAAAGTCAATAAGTCGTCGTCCTGCTCCGATAGGTGCGGGTAATCTCGCAAACTTTGTCGTGCTGGGGATAGACCCTTGTAATTCTTGGTCTCGAACGAGGAATTCCTAGTAAGCGCGAGTCATCAGCTCGCGTTGATTACGTCCCTGCCCTTTGTACACACCGCCCGTCGCTACTACCGATTGGCTGGTCGGATGAGAGCATTGGAACGCGGTCGGGCCGGATCGCTCCGGACCGTTCTGCGCAAAGTTGTTCTAGTCTGTTTAGCTAGAGGAAGTAAAAGTCGTAACAAGGTTTCCGTAGGTGAACCTGCGGAAGGATCATTATCGGATCTGTCGCCTTTTGGCCCCGTGTGAATCGTTTTTACACCGATCGTCGGGGTGCGCTTCGACCTTAAATCGACGCCCGGTAGTCGAGCCCCGCTTTCGGTTACTTTTTTGCGTATTTTTGTTCCGTCAGCAAATTTGCAGGCTTGATTAATTTGAATTATAAAATGAAATAACTTTCAACGGTGGATCTCTAGGCTCGTGCTTCGATGAAGAACGCAGCAAACTGCGATAAGTAGTGCGAATTGCAGAACTCAGCGAATCATCGAATTTTCTAACGCAAATGGCGCTCTCGAGTATTCTCGGGAGCATGTCTGTCTGAGAGTCGTTTTTACGCTCATTCCCCTCTGGTGGGGAGTAACGAGTAACGTCATATTTATGGCGGGCGAATTGAGACGTCTAGAAGCGATCGTTTCTAGTCTCTCGAAAATCAGGGCAAGGCATTGCTTTGCACGGTCGACTACGTCGAGCGGTGTCAATTCCAATGCTTTCCTCTCATAGTGCAAACTATTCATTTATTGACCTCAGATCAGGCAAGAATACCCGCTGAACTTAAGCATATCAATAAGCGGAGGAAAAGAAACCAACAGGGATTCCCTCAGTAACGGCGAGCGAAGAGGGAAGAGCTCAAGCCGAAAATCTCCGGCGGCAACGTCGGCGAATTGTAGTTTGGAGAAGTGTCTTCAACGCGTCTTTTTCGGTCCAAGTTGCTTGGAACGGC